>NC_056731.1:1726307547-1726607547 GCF_019279795.1 Protopterus annectens | reverse complement strand
TTAGTTTTAGGTTGAGGACATAGGTGAAGAAAGCCTTATGGTTATCCTTGGCTATGGTTGCTAAATTTGTTTCATAGTTGCTCTTTGAGGATTTTACAAGTTGTATTATTTGCTTGTTTAGGCTGAGGAGGGTTCTTTTGCAGTTATAGGTTCTCACTTTTGTATTTTTAGACATCAGTTTCTTTCACTTATTGTATAATCTGTTAATGCTAGAAGTCCACCAGAATGGCTTGTTTTTTTCTTGAAGATCTTGCTTTAATCCTAACAGGCACAGCTATGAATATACGTTTGTGTAGATATTTATACAGGGCATCAGTGTATACCTTAGTATAGCCGTTGATGCCATCTGTGGAAACTGAAGCTTGGAAGTCGATTATGCCATCCCTTAGAAGGGTATAGTTAGCTTTGGTGAAGGTCTCGTGCTACTGCTACTTCCAAAATGACTAATTTATGGTTGGATTTAACAAATGCAGGCCCCACACTTGAGGCATTACATTTGTCACTCATATTGGTGAGAATTAGATCTAGAACATTAGAACCCCTTGTGGGGCGGTGCACTATTTGTTCTAGGGCATTTGAGTTAACAAAATCCAGGAAAGGTGCAAGTAAGTTTGTGCTTGTATAAGTTTCCCAATTAATGGAGGGATAGTTGAAATCAACAATGACTAGGGTGTCAGGCTGTGCTTTAATTGTCCCAAGTAGGTCTAAATAAGCTGTATGGGCTTCTTAGTTCATGGAAGGGGACCTGTATCTGGTGATGACATTAAGAGGGGTCTTACCCACAGCAATTTAGACTTGGAGTAAGTCCATAGAGTTTTCTTGTCTAACCAGTCTAAAGGCGTAATAATCTTTAATGAAGATAGATTCTTCACCTCCTTTGGTTTTCACACCTTCAGTTTGTGGTCTGAAAGTATGGAAGACATTGTAGCCTTGCAAGGCAAGATAAGTACTACGAGTTTGAACCAGGTTTCTTTAACTGCACAGCCATCAGTATCTTCTAGACAGAGGAGTGCTTACAAACAGCACAGTTTCTGATTTAAATCCGTAGCATTTAGCAATATGACCCTTAGTTTCTTTGTGTGTGATATCTTCATGTCAGAAATTTTGTTTTTGTGACCTTGCATAGAAAAGGCATTATAGGGAGGCAAGTGTCTTAGCCAACAACCAAAAGCTTAGAGGTGTCAGGTGAATTCTATCTCTGGCAAAGCAGTGTTGTCTATCCACCATGTCATCCTAGGGTGAGGGGAGCTGAATCCCCTTAGAATGACACCAGAAACTTAGCCAATTTTTGACGTCAACCATTTTTTGTTTATATTGTGATATTATTCTAGGTGAGGGTAAAATGCTGCTCAAAGCTAGGGTACATACCATACATACCTGCCTGGGACACATATTCAGAGACCTCAATCATGTCTCTCTTTGGATAGTCCAGAGAAGTATGCCTTAAGTTGTTCACACCAACATAAACTATGACAAAGCCATAATGGTACTTGTTTTTCAGAGACTTGAATTCATGTGTGATCTGATGAATCCTTGCACCAGACACACAGCTGACAGTAACCTTTTCCTTGTTTAACCTGGTGAGTAGGGTGTCTGTATATCTCACTAATGAGTAACCTATAACTAAAACATTTGGATTAGATGTGCTTTGCTTTAAGTGCTTATTTGGTGAGACACTGCTGCTAGTGTTTTTATATATATTGAGTGCTTGGGCTGTAGTGTTAGGTGCAGCATAGGTTCATAGGTTCATAAGTAGGTACTAGGCTATTGGCCCTAGGTGCCTATATAAGCCTAGCCAAAAAGGTACCCTGGCTTTCGCCACCCAAGAAAATTATTTTCCTGTGCCCCCGTCAAGCAGAGCCACAGAAGTGATCCCCAGGGTGAATTTCCTATTTCCAATCCAATCATCAAGATTTTTCTTGAAGAGTGCTAATGAGGAGCTCTGTTTGACATAGATAGGTAGTCTGTTCTAGAGTATGGGAAGTCTCTGGGACAGGAATCTATCCCTCCAGCATGTTCTGTTTATTGTGGTGACAAGGTTTAGGTCCCTAGAGCGTGTAGCTCAGAGGGATTGGGATTTCTTTAAGTGGAGCATGTCCAACAGCTCTGGGTTTGACATTGCTCTGTATGTGAGGCAGAGATCACCTCTGAGTAGGTGATATGCGATGGAGTAAAGCTGGAGTTTTTCCAGACTGTCTGCATAGGACATCTGTTTGAGGCCAGTAATCCTCTCTGTGAGGTATTTCGGTGGCCTTTCCAGATGTTGTAGATGTCTTGTGAGGTACATATCAAAAGGGACGTTGTACTCTATAATGGGTCTAATGAGTGATAAGTAGAGAAAAACAATGACCTCTTTTTTTCTGGATGAGAAACATTTTGTGATGAGGTGTGCCATGCAGAAGGATTTCCTGACTACTGTGTCGATGTGATTATCAAAGGAGAGACTACTGTCCACCTGTGTCCCAAGGTCTCTTATCACTCTTTCAGTGTTAAGTAGACTACCACCCATGTGGTAGAGCATGGGTATAGAGTTTTTACCAAAGGGGATGACAATGCACTTTTTGGCATTGAGCTTGAGGCCATGGCTTTGACTCCAGGCATCTGTCTCAGTGAGGCCCTTTTGTAGGATGTTCACATCGTTAGGAGTTTTGATTATGTCTCCTAGTTTGCAGTCATCTGCAAACTTAATTAGCCAAAGACCTTCTGTGTTAGCCTGTACTTCAGAGAAGTAGATACCAAACAGGAGAGGACCCAGGACTAAACCCCGTGGTACTCCACTTGTCACTGGTCTGAAATTGGATTTGGAGTCTGCTACTTTCACAGTGTGAGTTCTGTCAGTAAGCAAGTTGGCAAGCCATCTTGTGACATAGGGATTTATACCTAGCTTAGTGAGTTTATCTATAATTCCAGAGTGGGGGATAGTACTGGAAGGCTTGCGAGATCTAGATAGGCTGTGTGAACCACCTTACCCTCCTCTGTGGCTTTGGTGACTGCTTCAAAAAAGTCAATCAGGTTTAGGAGACATGATCTTCCTTTTATAAACCCAAACTGTGTGGGGTCCAGAGTTTGGAGATTACCAATGTCTTTGTTTAAGAGTTCCATGATGATACTTTCCATGACCTTGCAGACCAGGCTCATCAGGCTAATGGGGCTGTAGTTCTGGTGTCTGTCAAGGCTCCCCCTTTGTGGAGTGGGATAACCGTCGCAGTGCATCATTCAATGGGTACAAAGCCTGAGGTGAGGTTGTGACTGAACATGGTACTTAGGTGGGGTACCAGTTCATTCTGTAGTTCATGTAGAATGCAGCCTGGGATGTTGTCAGGTCCCATGGATGCTGTGTTTTTGGCTTTGGAGAGTGAGGTCTTTACCTGTGCAGCCGTGAGTACAGGAACTTTGCATTCTTCTGGTATAGAGATGGGCCCTTTAGGAGTTGAGAGGGGGGTAAAGTTAGCACTGAACCTAACTGCCAGGATGTTGGCAATATCAGTTGGTTCTGTATATTTAGTGCCATTGTGCTGTAACTCAGAGCAGATCTGAGTGTTGCCATTGAGATTCTTGACATAGCTATTAAATGCTTTATGGTTGTCTTTAGAATCAGTGGCGAATTTGTTTTCGTAACTAGCTTTGGAGGATTTTATGAGGGATCTCAGCTTCTTACTGAGGCTGACCAGGGAATTCCTCCAATCTTGGGATTTTACTCTTTTTTGCAACAGTTTCTTTCTTCTATTGTAGAGTTTGTTTATGGCAGAAGACCACCAGATTGGCTTCCTTTTTTGGAGGATAGCATGTTGGTTCTGTTAGGGATAGCACGATCCATACACTTGTGTAAGTGCTTATAAAGTGTATTTGTGTAGAATTCAGCAGTCGTACTTCTATTGTCCATCTGCATGGGTGTCATGAAGTTTGCCATTTCTGTCTTAAGAAGCGTGAAGTTGGCTTTGGATACATTTTTTACAGTTGTTTCCCTAATGGGGAGTTGGGGCGGGATGTGGATGTCTAGGATAACTAGCTTGTGGTTGCATCTGACCAACAAGGAATTGACCTCTGGTATGGAACACCGGTCATACATGTGGGTAATGACCAGGTGTAGGATACTGCTCCCCCTGGTGGTGGTGTGGATGAGTTGATCCAAGGCATTGGAATTTATGAATTCCAGAAAACGTTGAGCAAAAGAGTTGGTACATGAGTAGTTTTCCCAGTTAATGGTGGAGTAGTTGAAGTCACCCATTGTTAGGGTGTTGGGTTGTACCCTAATATTTTCCAGTGTATCAAGAAAAGAGGAGTGGGAATCCTGGGTCATGGTGGGGGTCTGTAGCAAGCTACAATTTGGATTGCGGTCTTGCCCAGAGTTAGTTGCACTTGGATAATCTCGGATGCATTATGCTGAGCAACTAGCATGGAGGTGTGGACATCCTTAATGAATATGGACACGCCTCTGCCTTTAGTGTTTTGGTCCGAGTTAGGTGGCTGAAAGGTGTGGTATGAATTATAGCCTGGTGATGCAGGGGTGCTCTCTGGAGCTTTGAACCAAGTCTCTGTCACTGCACAGATGTTGATGTTCTCCATTTTAAGGAGTGCCTCGAGTGAGTGCATTTTGAGGTTTAGACTTCTAGCATTGAGTAGCATTACTCTCAGATTTTGCTTACTTGTACCAGTTACAGTGGTGAATTTGTCATTTGAACCTTGCCTAAAAAAGGCACTATAGGGGTGGCAAGAGCCTTTGCCAGTATCTGGAATCCCAAGGTCGACAGGTGCAGGCCATCTCTGGCAAAGCATAGTGGTCTGTCGATCATGTCATACCAGGCAGACAGATACTGGATTCCTTTAAAATGACACCAGAAGTTTAGCCAATTGTTGAAGTCAGTCATTTTGTCCTTGTACTGTGGTGTAATTCTGGGTGATGGCAGGATGCTACTCAGCACTAGGATCATATCTCCCTGGACTACAAGATCGGAGTGCTCCTCCATATCTCTTTTCATGTAGTCCAGGGAGGTACGTCTCAGTTCATTCACACCAACACGGACAATGACAGAGTCATATTTATACTTGTTGTGAAGTGAACTGAGTGCATGCATTATGTGACGGATCCTGGCACCAGACAAGCAGGTGACAGTAACATTCTCCTTTTTTAGCCTGGTGAGTGGAACATCAGTGCGCCTGACTATAGAGTCCCCTATGACTAGAGTGCTGGGTATATTATGCTTTATGGGCTGTAGTTGAGTGGCACACTGAGTTTGTGGGCTATGTGTCATTTGGGTTGTGTTGGGGGGGTGAAGGCTGCTTGCACTGGAGGTCTCAGTTGTTTGGGAAGATTTTTATTGAGAGCCTCTGCGAATATAGGCATGTGTTTTGTGTTTCTATGTGTGTGTTTTGGTGGTGTAGGTTTTGAGGGACTATGTGACGAGTGTGGTGAGGTGCAAGTGTTTACCTTCTCCTCTTGACTGTCTAGTCAAGTCTTTGGTGAAGAGAGTTTTGCTTCCAGTTTGGCTATATAAGTGCATCTCTCACAGGTTGTAGTGTTGGGTGGTAGGAGGAGAGGGTTGTCTGTGTACATGAGGCAATTGTTGCATTGCCCCAAGATGCCCAGATTCATCAGGTAGACAGGAGAAAACACTGGGAGCTGACCTTTAGACATACCTGGATTGGTGCTTATTTATTAAGTACTAAAAACTGTTTTCCTCTAGACAAGTGAGGAAAGTTGAGTGCTGTATTTAGAGGTCTCTGGTGTTTAGGTAAGTTTCTGGAGAGTACCTCCACATATGACAGTTTATGTGCTGGGTGCATATTATGAGTAGGAGTCATGGTGTGTGAGCTGACAACCTGTTTAGTGTTGCTGTTCTGGGCATGAGAGAGCAGTGATTCCAGATTCTTAGTATAGGAGCATCTCTCACAAATTGTACTTGAGTGATTTAGGAGTAAAAGGTTGTCAGCGTACATGAGGGTGTTGCTGCACTGCCTCAAAAAAAATGCCAACCTAGGAGAAACAGAGGGAAACTGACAGTCCAAAATGTAAGGTTTGAACCAGGTATCTCCACAGATAAGGAGAAAATGATGGGGTTATCTGGTAGGGGGCTATTTTAGGTGGACTAACGTATGAGGTGTACAGTAGGAGGTCTATAAAAAAGGGGATCTATAGGTTGATGTTGATAGGTAAGAATGAAAATCAGTACTGGGAGGTTCACTGAACTGCTGAAAGCTGCTTAAAAGCTGCTCCTCCAGATAGCAGCCACTTCTAAGGTTAAATACATGCATTGCATGCATTGGGTCTTTTGCTTCTATAACCGCTGTGACTTACCCCCTCTGTGCGGCACTCCACTATGGTGTGTTACTCGCAAACAAGACCAAAGCAGCTAAGACAAAGAAAGCAAAGAAAAAGCTGAAGCTGAGTCCAGCACCAATGGAATAGCTCAAACCAAACCCTGAACCAGTAGTGTTCAGTTAGGTAGTCCTATTGTACACTCCTGCCCAAGGTTACACGGGGGGGGGGGGGTGTAGTGGCTCAGTTCTCCAAAAGAAGATGTCCTGATTGTTAGCGATAAATCTTCAAACAGAACTGGGTTCAGCTAGACTGAATGAGATCTATACTACAGCCAATAAAAGTGCAACAGAATAAAAGCAGGAAACTTTCTTTTTTTCTTAAATAGGCAGAGTAAAAAGCAGCACAGATTTGTTATAAATTAAATATAGCAACAGAATAAAACAGCAGTAAAATCAGCAGTTGGTGTGAAATGCAATCAAGTCCAACAAATGCAGTAGTAAAACTGAAACTTAGCATTTGTAGTAGTGGGGAATGGTGTACATTCTGACACAACAGACTATGAAATTTTTGGTGGTCCCACTCTGCTAGACTTTGTTGTATATTGCATTGGAAGTCTTAACATTTGAAAGGGTAAATACAGCATGTCTCAGATTGCTGAGCTGATGCAGAACTGTGGGAAGCTTCCAGATCAAGGACTATAGTTTTCCCCATTCACATCATTCAGAATACCTTACCACTTCCAAGTTTAAGCTATGTCATGTAAATTCCATCATCCTGGAATTGATGAAGTGTGTTGCACTGTGAAGTGATATCTCATACTTGAGTTTGAGGATGTAGTCTTCTTTGTGGCTTGATTACCAATGCTTATTAAGTCCCACCCACTTGCAATGAATGGTGCACTTATAGATACTTCCACAGGAATCAGGTGGGATAATCCATATTATTGTGATGACCCCGACAGATAAGATATCTCTCTGAAGCTCCTGGTGGATGGTAGTATATACTTTAAAAGAGCTGTCGGAAAGTGTGAAAGCTCATTTAAAGTGTGCAGCAATACTTAATCACCAGCCATACAACAACCTTTTAAATTAACAGAGAATGTAGGTGTCTGAAATTACAGAAATTTGCTATGTATTTTTTATCAGTTCATGTAGGATCAATGTATGGAAACTGTTTTCCATTTGCAAGTACTTGGAGGGACACTTTATGTTCTGATTATCTTACTCTGGAGTCTTTACTTAGTTCTATTTAACAGTTTACTATCAAATGCACGAAAATCACAACCGCGAATGGTGATTTCCGCGATGCATATCCTCGAATCAAAAAATATTAAGTATGTTGTAAGGTCGACACAACAAGATAGACAATGTTCTGGTGATATTAATGTTGAAAGCCGTCATTCCCAAC
Organism: Protopterus annectens; assembly: GCF_019279795.1. Classification (NCBI taxonomy): domain Eukaryota; kingdom Metazoa; phylum Chordata; order Ceratodontiformes; family Protopteridae; genus Protopterus; species Protopterus annectens. Next base: position 1,726,599,881 of record NC_056731.1, on the reverse strand, counting down.
CATGCTTTGTGTCCCTACCTTGTGTACGTCCTTCTGAATGGACGTACACATGAACGTCGACATCCCGACTGTCGCTCCTACCATGTTCGAGGAGGAACCTGTCATGTAACTGAATGTTGACATTTTGATTGCAAACCCTATTTAACACTAGTTAGCAAGGCTGCATAGAATATATAACCTGCTATAAACCAATCCATATTCTAAAACTTATTTTAGAATGGGTATATTATTTCTATTAACATTTGAAGAAAACACAATAATATAATGGATTAACTCAATGCAGTTTTATTGTAATTTATTTCAGCACATGGATTTTATTGAACTGTATCCTCAGTTCCCATGAAAAAAACATAGTTTTACTGGTTTTTGCATGGCTGTTCACTTATTAGAATCATGCTACAATGAGGCCACATACAAACCACATTGAGCAACTAAAATGTAAGACTCTGTGCATAATGTTGATGAATATGGTGGCATTTAGTTATGTATGTATGTATGTATGTATGTATGTATGTATGTATGTATGTATGTATTTATATATTTATTGTTTCTTTTAAATACACAACTCCAGCTAAGTATCCAACACCTATAAAATAACTGCTGCGAGCCATTTTGAGAAAGTCATAGGGATGTCTGGAAAGCAGTTCAATGCAAGGCAGTCCTTCCTTTAGCATAAAGAGAGACCACAGAGATAATACATGTTGCCAATATGTATGTGCCACAGATGGGTAACCTGCTTGATATGCCTAATATAAAAAAGGAGTATAAAACCATGTTAAACAGACTATTAGGCAGTATAGCACATGCATTCAGTCAGTGATCCAGATTTGAACTGAATTTATATACCGTTACTTTGCGTTTCTAAAACATTTCATGAACTCTTTCTTATCATAGCCACAGAGTGATTATATTACTCCTCAGGTACATTCCATATCAGTAGAATTTAGAATGCAATCTATGACTAATCCTGCATGGTTACAAGTTACTTACATGATCCTGGGAGGATCACTAATATCTTTGAAGAATTTGGAATATAGCCTCCAGTGTGGAAAGTCTAGTTCAGTAAAGGATTACTACCAAGGAGTACTTTTTAATGAATGTGTTTTTTTTTTCCTGAGGCCAAGTAATGATATTTTGTTTTATGCTACTCCACTAAGATATTATATTTATTTTTCAGTTAGTCTATGGATTTATGTTTCTCTCTCTGTGTCTCTCTACCTACTGTTCCACTTGCCTACCTGTCTATGTATTTCTTTTCTACTTTGGGATTTTAAATAGGACATGGAATTCTGATCCTATTGTGAAACATGCTAAAACGTTGAATTTCTAAGATATGAGCTCTGTATTGCAGTGTTGCATACTGTATTTAACTGTCTTTGTTTTGATTAACAGGGCATGATATCTGACTAGACATATGGCTTATTTTGCTTCTTTTATGAAAAAAAGGTAACACAGGATACCTAGATATTTAAAAGAACTTAGCATTCCTCTATGTGTATTATATAATGTTAGATGGCATCATTTTTAGAATATGCCACATCTCACGTAAATTAGCCAGTATCTATCAGTTCCATGGGAACTTCCATGTATACTGATGTGTGCACCTAAGTGTGAAGTGGTAGCATCTTGCAAGTCAGAAAAGACACGTTATGCTAAGGATAACATGCTGTTCTGTATTTTTTGTATTTAGAAGACTTTCCTTCCTATTAGTCTCTTATATCTTCTGTTGAGTACATTTCCTTTTGAATAGATGGATGTAATGAGAAGTATCCATGTGATAAGAATAGAAGCAAGGCTACCCTACAAGTGATTTTTTAAAATGTAACCTCTACCTATTCATTTTGTACTTAAATGTCGAAATGTAACTAGGTATGTGAAATACCTTATTTTTTTACTAAGGTTTAGTATTCTGTGGTGCACTGGCTCCCTTTGAAATAATCCATGACTGGTTGTGAATAATGTAAGATGGACATCTGACTGACATGGTTTAATTTTGTGAGTATATGGCTTTGCAGTTCATGTACTTGCTTTTCAGTTCACTGGATGGGTCTTTTATTTCAATGCCTATACCATGTATGCCCAACAGAATTTCAGAGAAATGGGTTATATCATAGAACTGTCACATAGTGTTGGCTCTATCTTCTACTTTACTTGTGAACCACATATTCTCCCCCACGTGCTGGTCATAAGTAGCCACTGTAGCACCCCTACAGTGTCATCCTCCTTGGCAAGATCAGACCATAACGTGATCACTTTCAAAGTCACCATCTCCCCTATCCCCCCCCCCCCAATCAGGGTCAAACAAAAAATCTTTTCCAAAGGTGACTACAATCTCCTAAGAGCAGGTATAAGAAACTTCACAGCTGCTGTCCCTTCAGTTGGAGCTAGCACTAATGTCCAAGCCTACACCAAAAACTATATGAGCACCTACATAGCTGTATGGACTCAGTAATACCTGGCAGAACCAAATCATCTTCATTAAGGAAGAGTAAACTTGTCTGGTGACAGCAGCAATAAATAAACTCTATAATAAAAGGAAAAAATTGCTGTCCAGGACCAAGGAGGAGCAAGTGTCAAGTTGGAAGCAATCTCTCTTTCGTCTAAACAAGCAAATAAGGTCACTGGTGAATTCCTCTAAGGCTAACTTTGATTCCAAATTGGCCACATCCACTAAGGACAATCACAAGGCCTTCTTCACATACATCTGCAATCTCAAAGGTAATAACCAAATCTGTTCTGAACTGGTGGTCAATAATACCAGATACATAAACACCATAGATATAGCCAACCTGCTGGCAGACAGGTTCAGTGAAAACTTCACCCCCTGTTCCCTCCATCAGTAAAGCAGGACATCTCCAGCATCTGCCCCCCATCCCCTCATCACCAGAGAGCAGGTCTTTAATGCCCTCTGAAAGGCAAAAAATGCAGCCCCCATGGGACCTGACAACATCACTCTCTGTATCCTACATGAACTCAGGCATGAGCTCTCAGCTCCATTAGGCATCCTTCAACCAAAGCTGGAGCGCTGACTTCCTCCCAGCCAAATGGAGGACAGCCACTGTCATTCCCCTACACAAAGGTAGAGCATCCACTCATCCAGGCAATTATAGGCCCATCAGCCTAACTAGCCTGATCTGCAAGGCCATGGAATGCATTATCATCGACCTTATAAACAAGGACATTTGCAAGCTCCAAACGCTTGACCCTACACAGTCTGGTTTTGTCAAAGGGAGTTCATGCCTGTTAAACTTGGTCAGCTTCTTTGAAACAGTCACCAAAGCCATGGACATGGGGAAGATGATGCACACCACCTACCTTGACCTAGCCAAAGCATTCAACAATATTCCCCTCTTGGGCATAATAGATAAACTCTCCCAGTTAGGCATCAACCAGGTAGCTAACTGGCTCACTGATAGAACCTACTCAGTCAAAATAGGGGATGCCACATCTAGTAATAGACCTGTAATGAGTGGTGTACCCCAAGGATTGGTCTTGGGGCCTCTACTGTTTGGGATACACTTTTCTGAGGTGCAAGCCAAAACAAGTGGTCTGTGGCTGACCAAGTTTGCAGATGACTGCAAGCTGGGCATTGTCTGAAATTCCACTAGTGATGTGAACATCCTCCAAGAGGGCCTTACCCAAACTAACGACTGGTGTCAGAAGCATGGCCTCAAACTGAATGCCAAGAAATGCATAATTATCCCCTTTGTGGAAAATGGCATTCCCAATAATTATCTTATTAATAAGAATGTACTTAGTATGCAATCAGTTGTCAGGGACTTTGGCACCCAGGTTGACAGCAACGTGACTTTTGGCCACCACGTTGACTCCATCATATGGAAGGATTTCTACATGATCAACCTCATAAATAAGGGTATTTTATCCAGCAACAAGGCCATAACATCGCTGTACTTCCTTATCAGACCTATTATCGAGTACAATGCCTCCTTTGGCATGTACCTTGCCAAGCACATACAGCAGCTGGAGAGATGTCAGAAGTTCCTCACCAGGAAATTCCAGGGTCTCAAACACCTATTCTATACAGATAGTCTCATACAGACTGCTCAGAGGTGACCTGTGTCTGGCACACAAGGCCATCTCAGACCCAGCCTTGATGGAGTTGCTGCATATCCATAAGTCAAACTCCACACATGCAGCCCACATGCAAGGCCTCAACCTGGCCTGTGAAATTAATAGAACTTGTTGGTGGATATATTCGTGCCCCAAAGACTCCTCATCCATGGAATAGACTTCCTCTCCATGTGAGGCAGAGTACCTCTCTAGCCCTCTTTAAGAGGAATCTGGATGACTGAATGGAAAACAGAAAATACACCTCTGGGATCCCACCTGTGTCCCTGCTGGATGGGGAACCAGGTGCTGACTTAGAGGGAATATGAGTGAAATTTTTGGGTAGACTTATAAGATCCTCTGGGCCAATAGCCTAGTATCATTCTATGAACCTATGAACCTATGCTGCAGCAAAACATCAAGGAACTTATGGAGCATTCTTGAGATAGATGTCTATGATACTCCAATTGTGTCCCCAGTAAGTCACAGAAAGGTCCCTGTAGCTAATGTATGGAGTCACAAACACTTTGATATCCACAGGGATAGATACTCCATGAGTCCCATAGGCCTGCTGATGATGTCAGCAGATTCCTATGATTTATTTGATGGTTTAACTGGTCACACAGGACCAGTCTACTATATAGGTGTCATGCAGGGCTGACCCTGTGTCTGTGGGGTGATATTATGCATATAGACATTTAAAATGATTGCAACAACCCCTAGCTTATTTGTGCGATGTACTCCATCTGATTACAGGTAAATGGCTAATTCAAATACAAAGCAGGCTTGACAGGTAAGTTGTAAGATTCTATGAACAAACCAGTTCCACTCTTGAGCTAAAAAAGTGCACTGCAATGCATTTAGAGATAAAGCAGTAACCTTTTCTATTCTTTGGATTTGCTGCCTCACTTAACGAGTTAAACAAATAAATAAAATAGAAAAAAGTGTGCGTGCATGTGTGTATGTCTGTTTATGTTTATGTTTGAATGTTTGAGTAAATGCCTGTATGAAAGCAGAAGAGACTGTGTGTGAGAAAGTTTGAAAGAGTGACAGTGATCTTGTGTGAGTGAATGCTTGTATGAAAGCAGAAGAGACTGTGTGTGTGAGAAATCGAGAAAGTTAGAGCAATCAAGCGATCTTGTGTGAGTGAATGTGTGCATGAAAGCAGAAGAGACTGTGTGTGAGTGAGAAAGTGAAAGTAATCAAGTGATCTTGTGTGAATGAATGTGTGCATGAAAGCAGGAGATACTGTGTGTGAGAGATCGAAAAAGTGAGAGGGATCACACAATTTTGTGTGAGTGAATGCATGTATGAAAGCAGAAGAGAGTGGCTGTGTGAGACTGAGTCATGAATGAGAATGCGCGAGCAATCTCCTGGCAGCAGTTAAGAGGTTTGCACATACCTCTCAACCTCTTACAGCAAGAAATCCGGACAAAGCTATTAATAATGTGGGGACAAAGGATGAAAAATAGGGACACTTTTTAAGTATTGCTCTTACAAACTTAGAAAGTAGATAGAACAACAGATTTTGCATTAGCATGAATTTTCTGCATTGTATTAAGTCTGAAATTCAAATGACTGTCATTATTTTCTGACTACAACCATCAATGCTTTCCCTAAAAAATACAATTTTATGAGAAACAGACCAAAAATATTAATGGTTTGTGTACCTCTCCTCTTATCTCAAGGTATCTGGATAAGCTTGAAATTAACAGGAGACAAAGGCTCAAAATAGGAGCATATTTTAAATTATTTGAGTTCTGAAGTGTGTGTGTGTGTGTGTGTGTGTGTGTGTGTGTGTGTGTGTGTGTGTGTGTGTGTGTGTGTGTGTGTGTGTGTGTGTGTGTGTGTGTGTGTAATAGAGAGAGGGAGATCAACCACTGGCAGCAGCAGTGAAGAGGGTTGCTACCTCTGGGGAACAAAGGTTCAAAAGTAGGAACAGATTGTAATTATTACTCATAGAAAATTACATACTTGTTTAAATAAAAGGATTGGTGTTAGCATGAATTTTCTGAAACAAATAAAAGTCTGAAACTCAAATGTATGTCATTATTTAGTAACTTCAATCTCCAGTGACTGGCAACAAGTCAAGCATTTAGGAGTAAGGGACGAAAAACAAATACCTGGATATTTTTTAAAGTGTTATATTTTGGATGCAAACTGCTTCCTCCAGCACCATTTACATATACTAGGTTCATAGGTTCATAGGTAGGTACTAGGCTATCGCCCCAAGGGCCTTGGTAAGATTAGCCAACAAGGTTCCCTGGCTTACACCACCCAAGAAAGTTATTTTCTTATGCCACTGTCAAGCAGAGACACAGAAGTGATCCCCGGGGTGTATTTCCTATTTTCCATCCACTCATCAAGATTTTTCTTGAAGAGTGCTAATGAAGAACTTTGCTTGACATAGATGGGTAGCCTGTTCCAGAGTATGGGAAGTCTGTGGGACAGGAATCTATCCCACCAGCATGTCCTGTTTATTGTGGTGACAAGGTGTAGGTCCCTAGAGCGTGTAGCTTGGAGGGATTGGGATTTCTTCAGGTGTATCATGTCCAACAGCTCTGGGTTTGACATAGCTTTATATGTTTGGCAGAGATCATCTCGGAGTAGGCGATATACTATGGAGTAAAGCTGGAGTGTTTTGAGGCGGTCAGTGTAGGACATTTGTTAGAGGCCAGTAATCCTCTTTGTGAAGTATTTCTGTGGCATTTCCAGCTGCTGCAGATGTCTTCTGAGATACATTCCAAAAGGGGTGTTGTACTCTATAATGGGTCTAATGAGTGTCTAGTAGAGAGGAACAATGACCTCTTTTTTCCTGGACGAGAACCCTTTTATGATGAGGTGTGCCACATAGAAGGACTTCCTTACTACTGTGGCAATGTGACTATCAAAGGAGAGACTACTGTCCACCTGGGTCCCAAGGTCTCTTATCACACATTCGGTGTTAAGTAGATTGCTGCCTATGTGGTAGCTCATGGGTACAGAGATTTTACCAGAGGGGATGACACTGCACTTTTTGGCATTGAGCTTGAAGCCATGGCTCTGACACCAGGCATCTGTCTCAGCAAGGCCCTTCTGTAGGATGTCCACATCATTTGGGGACTTGACTATGGCTCCTAGTTTGCAGTCATCTGTGAACTTCATTAGCCAGGGGCCTTCTGTGTTAGCCTGTACTTCAGAGAAGTAGATACCAAACAGGAGAGGTCCCAGGATGGTACCCTGTGGTACTGCACTTGTCACTGCTTTGAGGTCATATTTGGAGTCTGCAACTTTTACAGTGTGGGTTCTGTCAGTGATCCAATTGGCAACCCATCTTGTGATGTAGGGATTTATACTTAGTTTAGTGAGTTTAGCTATAATTCCAGAATGGGGGATGGTGTTGAAAGCCTTGGCAAAGTCAAGATAGGCTGTGTGAACCACCTTACCCTCATCTACGGCTTTGTTGACTGCCTCAAAGAAGTCGATCAGGTTCAGGAGGCATGATCTGCCTTTCACAAACCCAAACTGGGTGAGATCCAGACTTTGGAGCTTACCAATGTCTTTGTTTATGAGTTCCATGATGATACGTTCCATGGCCTTGCAGACCAGGCTTGTCAGGCTAATAGGGCGATAGTTCCCAGGATCAGTGGTGGCTCCCCCTTTGTGGAGTGGGATAACTGTTGCTGTGTGCCATTCAGTGGGCACAAAGCCTGATGCGAGGCTATTATTGAACATGGTGCTTAAGTGAGGAGCCAGTTCATTCTGAAGTTCATATAAAATGCAGCCTGGGATATTGTCCGGTCCCATGGATGCTGTGTTTTTGGCTTTAGAGAGTGCAGCTTTTACCTGCATAGTTGTGATTACTGGGACTCTGCATTCTTCCTGTATAGATATTAGCCCTTTAGGGGGTGGGGGGGTAAAGTTAGCACTGAACCTATCTGCAAGGATGTTGGTAATATCAGTTGGTTCAGTAATTTTCATGCCATTGTGCTGTAAGTCAGAGCAGATCTGGGTGTTGCTATCAAGATTCTTGACATATCTATAGAATGCTTTGTGGTTGTCCTTAGAATTAGTGGCAATTTTGTTTTCATAGCTAGCTTTGGAGGATCTTATAAGGGATCTCAGCTTCTTACTGAGGCTGACCAGGGAGCTCCTCCACTCATGGGATTTTACACTCTTTTGCAACAGTTTCTTCCTTCTGTTGTACTGTTTGTTTATGGCAGGGGACCACCAGATTGGCTTCCTTTTTTGGGGGATAGCGTCTTAGTTCTGTTTGGGATAGCATGATCCATGCACTTGTGTAAATGCTTATAGAGTGCATTTGTGTAGGATTCAGCAGTTGTAACTGTATTGTCCATCTGCATGGGTGTCATGAAGTTCACCACTTCTGTCTTAAGAAGCATGAAGTTGGCTTTGGAGAAATTTTTTACCGTGATTTCCTTAATGGGGGGGGGGTGGATATCAAGGGTGATTAGCTTATGGTCGGATCGGACCAACGAGGAGTTGACTTCAGGTGTGGAACACTGGTCACTCATGTTGGTAATGACTAGGTCTAGGTTATTGTTGCCCCTGGTGGGGGTGTGGATAAATTGATCCAGGGCATTGGAGTTTATGAATTCCAGAAAACGTTGAGCTAAGGAGTTGGTACATGAGTAGTTTTCCCAGTTAAAGGTGGGGAAGTTGAAGTCACCCATTATTAATGTGTTTGCTGAACCCTAATATTTTCCAGTACATAAAGAAAAGAGGAGTGGGAATCCTGGTGCATGGTGGGGGATCTGTAGCAAGCTACAATTTGGATTGCAGTTTTGCCCACAGTTAGTTGCACTTGGATAACCTTGGATGCATTATGCTGAGCAGCTAGTCGGGAGATGTGGATATCCTTAATGAATATGGACAGGTTACATGGCCGAAAAGGGTGGTATGAGTTATAGCCTGGTTGTGCAGGGGTGCTCTCTGGAGCCTTAACCAGGTCTCAGTCAATGCACAGATATCAATGTTCTCCATTTTAAGGAGTGCCTCGAGTGAGTGCATTTTGAGATTTAGACTTCTAGCATTAAGTAGCATTACCATTAGTTTTTGCGTGCCTGTTCCTGTTATGGTGGTGAATTTGTTATTTGAACCTTGCCTAAAAAAGGCACTATAGGGGCAGCAAGAGCCTTAGCCAGTATCTGGAATCCCAGGGGCAACAGGTGCAGGCCATCTGTGGCAAAGCATCGTGGTCTATCGACCATGTCATCCCAAGCAGACAGATACTGGATCCCCTTAGAATGACACCAGAAGCTTAGCCAATTGTTGAAGTCAATCATTTTGTCCTTGTACTGCGGTATCATTCTGGGCGATGGCAGAATGCTACTCAGGGCTAGGGTCATACCTGCCTGGGCTACAAGATTGGAGAGCTCTTCCATGCCTCTTTTCATGTAGTCCAAGGAGGTACGTTGGTTTTCGATGCACCCGAGCCTCATATTGGTTTAGTTGAAAATTTTTAATTAGTTGTATGTCCAAATATGCTATTGATGTAGTATTGAAGGTGTAAGTGAAAACCAACATATTCAAATAAATTTTTACACTTTTCAAGTGCACATACATTGTATCAAAAGCGTTCAGTTTTAAAGGGGCAATTAGTTCGAGTGGCAAGAATGACAACAACGGATGAAAAATTTTCAGAAGAATGTTTAACACTGAAACAGATGTTTCTAAATAGGGCATATCCAATAAAATTGATAGAAGACATCATTTCTGAGGTGAAATCAAAAAGGGAAAGTGGTTTATATACACCTATATTAAGAGATAAAGTTGTGGTAAGTAACATGTAAGACGATAATAGAGATATGATATTTCTTGAAAAAGAAAAAAATAACATCAGTACAAATTTTGATCTTGCATGCATATTCAATTTTTCTTCAAATTACAAACCCATTAAAGAGATAATAATCAAGAATTGGTCATTATTAAAGGATGATGTTAGTTTAGCTTCAGTATTCAATTTTACACCTAAAATTGTTTGGAGAAAAACTAACAATTTCAAACAAATTTTTCAGAAGCAAAAAAAATCTGCCAATCAGAAATCAAGGAATGATGCAATGTGGACATTGCTCATTTTGTTATCTAATGGACATGGGAAATAGTATAGAGGTTATTGATTATAAAATCAACCTCAAAGGAAGATTCAATTGCAATAGTAAAGGAGTGGTTTATATAGCTAAATGTCAAGCATGTCCATCATTTTATATTGGAAAAACTGATCGGAAATTAAAAGAGAGAGTTTCAGAACATATGAGGGCTATAAACCAACATAAGGAAGAGAATGATCTAGCTAGACACATTGTTCTAAATCCTGAACATAAGTTTAAATTTAAAGTAGTTCAACAAGTTAATCAGGATATTAGAGGAGGCCCAATTAGTTTAATTTTGGAAAGAATAGAATTGTTATGGCAAATAAGGCTTAATGCCTACATGTACCCTGGGCTCAATGATAAATGTTCAATTATGTGTTTGTTAAAACTCAAGAGTTTAGAGAGATGAAGATAGTTTTATTTCCTTACCATAGATGAGTAATTTAACTACACTCACTTTTCAAATTCATATATATCATCTTTTAATAATCGGTTAATAGCTATTGTATAATTTATGGATTTTATAGCTAGTTGTAAGGCATGTTCAATATTAAGTAGGAATCGATGATTTTTTGTGTGTATATATATTGTATTTTATATTTTATAATTAACTCTTTATAAAAAGATTTATGGTATTATCCGTCAACTTTTTGATTTTGCATCAAACATATAATGAAACATAAAATATAAAATATAAGTTTGTATACAGTTTTTTAATAGAATTCATAATAAATTCATATAAATAAAGTTGTATGAATAGAAGCTGTTACTGGTTGAAAACGTAGGATAGACCCGATGTAGTATGAAGTTATGTAAGTATAAGATGATACGAGTACACATCATCTAGAATATAGGATTTTTTTATATATACATAGTTTTTTAGAGAATTTATAATAAATTTATATGAACAAAGCTGGATGAATAGAAGCTGCTACTGGTTGTAAACGTAGGACAGTCCCGATATAGTATGAAGTTATTTAAAGTATAAGATGATACATCACCTAGAATATGTTTTTTTAGGAGATTGTTTATGAATGTCTTTTCTAAGTTTTAATAGATGAATATTTTTAATATTTTAAAATTGATCCATGTTTAATTAATATTTTTTAATCCATTATTTCATTTGATTTATATAGTGTGTATATTTATAAAATTTTATTCAGATTGCAATTAAATTCATAGAAATAATGTAGTGTAGCTATATAGCTTTAAATACATATTAACTGTGTTGTTGAATTTTGGCGCCAAATGGTTAAAAGTTTATATAAGGCTGTAATTCATTGTAACGCTGATTTCTGAAGAAGTTCTGCTATTCCAGCAGGACGAAAAACGTTCTTATTTTGTGCATTTAAAAGTAATTAAAGCAGAGTTGTTTTTTTGGGTTTGCTGTCAATTTGGCGTTTTCTTCACCAACTACAATTTCTGGGCCAGGACCACTCCTTATGTGGTAGACAGGTTACCTATTGCTTACCACTCCCACTGATAAGCTAGAAGGCTTCCCTCCAACACGGAAAGGCTTGGGGGGGCTCAGTAGCTTACATACAGTCCTGGATACAGCAAGTCTGTATCTGGAACACTAGTTACAGGAAAGGTAGGAAACAGGCTTACAGTTTTATTTTATTTTTTTTTTGTTTTTTACAGAAAAGTAGCAAAAACAGTGGTAAAAACAATTCACATGCAGTGCAAGCTAGCACACTTGAGTATGTAGCAATATTAGACCAAACACAGTTTAAAAAAGTCAATTAAATTAAAAAGGACTAAAAGCAAGTGCAGAAAGAGTTTATTAGGTAGAATGTGGTAAAGAGATGGGACTGGGGAGTGTCCCAGATCAAATTTACAGTGGGGCGGGCAACTGCAAAAACCACCAAATTTAAACTACAAGCCAAAAATAGAGAGGGTGGGTGGGGCAAAACAGTTTCTACAGAGATCTAAGCAACAACTAACAGTACAAACTCTAAAACCAAAAAAAAAATATATATATATATATATATATATATATATATATATATATATATATATACACACAGCTCTGTATATTTGCAGATAGATTGGAAAGCAGTCTCTCAGAACAGGGAGACAACAGTTTCAACAGAGATCTAAGCAACAATTAACAAACTCTAAAACCAAAAAAATATATACTCAGCTCTGTATATTTGTAGATAGATTGGAAAGCAGTCTCTCAGAACACAGGTTCCAGCAATTAAATGCAGGCAGTTACTAACAGGTCTAAGTTTATGCAAGTGATCCTTGAGTTAGATAACACACAAGCTATAAAAAACAGTTATACCAACTGAAGACACAGCAGAAAATAGCGGGGTGGGGAAAACAGTTTCAATAGAGATCTAAGCAACAACTAACAGTCTTCTTCTTCTTCTTTCGGCTTTTTTCCAGGTTAGGGGTCGCCACAGAGGATCACCTGTCTGCTCATGATTGGCAGTGGAGATTTACGGTGAAGAGTTGCCAGCCCAGGTGCTCAATCTTCCACAGAAGGCACACACATGAACGCACTCACACCTAGGGCCAATTTAGGGTGTCCAATCCACCTACAGCATGTCTTTGGGATGTGGGAGGAAACTGGAGCACCTGGAGGAAACCCACATGACCACAGGGAGGGCATGCAGACTCCGCACAGAAGGCAACCCAGCTGATGATTGAACCGGAGAAACTCTTGCTGTGAGGTGGCAATGCTAACTGCTGCACCACCGTGGCTGCCCTCAGCACCACTGTAGCCACCCTCGCACCACCGTGGCCATGTTGTTGTTGTTTGTTGTAAGCAACAACTAACAGCACAAACTATAAAACCAAAAAAATATACTCAGCTCTATATATTTGCAGATAGATTGGAAAGCAGTCTCTCAGAACAGGAAGACATCAGTTTCAACACAGATCTAAGCAACACTTAACAAACTCTAAAACCAAAAAAATATATACTCAGCTCTGCATATTTGCAGATAGATTGGAAAGCAGTCTCTCAGAATACAGGTTCCAGCAATTAAATGCAGGCTGTTACAAACAGGTCTAATTTTATGCAAGTGATCATTGAGTTAGATAACACACAAGCTGTAAAAAACAATTATACCAACTGAAGACATGGCAGAAAATAGAGGTGGGGTGGGGAAAACACTTTCAACATAGATCTAAGCAACAACTAACAGTACAAACTTTAAAATCAAAAAAATATACTCAGCTCTGTATATTTGCAGATAGATTGGAAAGCAGTCTCTCAGAACAGGGAGACAACAGTTTCAACAGAGATCTAAGCAACAATTAACAAACTCTAAAACCAAAAAATATATACTCAGCTCTGTATATTTGCAGATAGACTGGAAAACAGTCTCTCAGAACACAGGTTCCATGAATTAAAATGAGGGGGATTCAGGCAAAAATCATTAATAATAATCTAAAATGTAATAGTGAACAGTTTCCCTTTAGAATCCCAAATTCAGGGATTGTTACCAAGACAGGAGGGGCTACCTTTCCATCAACCACCAAGTAGTGTGTGTGATGCTCAGAGTAGCAACAGTTGTGATATACTTGGATCTGGTAGTTTCCCCTGGTTCATGACCATTTAAGGATATGGGAACTGGAAGGATATCCCTCTAGACAATGATCTTGAATACAGAATATGCAGCAGAAGCCACCTCTATGTTAGGAATGATACATCCAAATTAATTCATCATCCAGGCAGCTAACACTGTGTTGAGTTCAGTAGTGGATCTAGATAGCACAGCAAAATGTGTATTACGCAGTATTGTATATCTTCAGTAATTCCATTCAAAATTATTTTTGAAAGTATGTTATGTATGTATGTATGCATTTATTTATTAATTTTTGTGGGCAGGTGAGTAAAAAGAACAAATGACACAAAGTATTAAAATTTTCCGGGTTGTAACATAACATTTGTTAATCACAAAAGCCATAGCCCAAAATCATTAATAATAATCTAAAATGTAATAGTGAACAGTTTCCCTTCAGAAGTGCTCTCAGGTCAAACTTATTTTGGAGTACAGTCTAAAATAGGAAAAGCATAATCTATTGGACATTATAGCATTTGCATTCCTCCAGAAGAAAGTGTTTATGTCAGACGACATGCTATATTTGGAAACAAGGAATTACATGCTAAACAAATTGTCATTATGTTGCCTGAACTCTGAACCTGTAAATAAATACAACAATATTATTTGTCAGGCAGGTCAGCACAGAGGGTTTCTAATGAATTCTTAACAAGCTTCATCCTGCAGTACTGGGTCTGATTCCCTCAGTTTATGTTTGCAAACTGTTTTGATTCTTATTAAGTCACTTATTAAAGGAATGTTTTTTGGTCAGACCTGCAAAAAGATACTTGCGTTTTCTACTCAGGATAACCATTTCAAGAAGACAACTAAAAAAGATTAACAGTTTAGAAAATAATAAAAAAAAATAAACATTTTCTTTGCAGCTGATGAATGAATTATGCATTTTGAGATGGTACAGTTTCACAATTAAATTTCTTTATGTGCACACAAAAACACACTGTTCATACACATGCATGCTCATGCATGCACACATGCAAACGTATACACACACACATATGCATGCACACATATACACAGATACTCTTAATAAATACATTTTCTGTATGTACAAACTGCTATACTAGAAAAAAAAATTCAAGTGATTACTTACTTATTTTCCAGGTAACTTGACACCTTTGAAAATGGGAAACATGTCCTGTTGGAGTATTCATAGTGGTAACATAAGAAGCTGATCCTCAGTGATGTAAGTATACACAGAAGAAAGCTGTTAATGCTGGAAATTTAAAAAAAAAAATACAATGGGTCTATATCTGGGTCAGTTTGAATAAGTAATTGCATTTATCAATAAAAATCTATATAAAATGCTTCAGCAAGGTTTCATAATTTGTAACAGCACAGAAACTGTAGTCATTAGAGTTAGCAATATTCTCATGAGCAATGGGTAAGGCTATATCTTAATGCTGATTCTGCTTGACCTCCAGTAAGTGCAACATTTGACACTATTGATTATGACATCATGCCGCAGTGATTGAAACTGTTGAATGTAATGGAATTAGTAGTGTCTTAGTTTGAGATATATTATAGAATTAGCTCAAATTTTATTATGCTAAGAGTCTGCATCATAACTGATATCCTTGTTTACACAGAGACATAAAAATATGTTTGTTAGCCAGGGGCATAACTGCACTATTGCAACTTTCCAGTTCTCTTTGCTGTCCACCCAGTTTTGTTTGCTGTATTCCCGAAAACTGCAATCACATGTTAGCTTCAGAATATGTTCCATTAAGTGATAATTATCTCAGACAGGCGGATAAGAAGTTAGCATATTTCGTTCCAGCAAGGTTTTTATGCAGTCTTTTTTTTTCACTTTAAACATTAAATTTTGTATTTCTTTTTTGACGGTTACCAATATTTGCACATTTGATGACATAGTAAGCACTGCTGCATTCCATACTCACCTGTTGTTTTTAGTCTACTACTACATTAGGTCAAAGCTGCTTTATACTGATTTATAGTTTGTGTGCTCATGTTATACTTGTGTTTTACTTACTGTTGCCCCAAACATGCAGAGATTACTGAATTGTTGCACCAGGGTATACTTTAATAGTCCTTTGATCCAGTTAATTTCTGTAATAAAAGGGACAAAGTGTTATTCAGTTCATGTCACTGCCCCCCCTCTCACTCTCTCTTTCTCTCTGTGCCTTTCTCTTTCAATCTCTCTCTAGCACATTCACACACACGCAGACACCCCCCTCCCCACACACACACATCTCACACATGCAAACAAACACATACACACAAAATGACTTCACTTAGTTACCATTTGAATTAAAAGAAGTCAAGTAAACAGTTTGGTCTTTGTCACTCTGAGCTGAGCCATTCAACACACATGGCCCAAAAAGAGTAAAATGTCCTAAAATCTGTTTAACCACTAAATGAACTAAGTTTGCTGAGAATATCACAAATTCATGAATGTCCCTGTTTGAGACTCTGATCCTGTTATCATGCTAGTTTTCTTTTTTGTACTCAAAGAACCCATTCAAGCCAGATGTAATCAAAAATTTACAGTGTGTGCATATGAACTAATATTAAATTTTGCAAGCTGATCATGATTTACTTCATTCTTCTAATGATTATAGTAATACCTTGCCTATATTTTGGCGATCTGAATATGCTGTCAGCTTAAGTAAGAGGTCCAGACATGCTATCTATGGTCATGGAGATTTATGGTCTTTTCTACACAGTCTTACATACATACATACATACATACATACATACAAATATTTCAAACACGGGCATTAAAAGCCCTTCCACCTTGTCAATATACCAAAACACTTGTTCCAATAATGTCCAGGCTATTCTTAAAATATCTAAACGAGGAGTTCATACGTTCATAGGTAGGTACTAGGCTATTGGCCCTAGGGCCTATATAAGCCTAGCCAGAAAACTGTCCTGACTTTCGCCACACAAGAAAACTATTTTCCTGTGCCCATGTCAAGCAGAGCCACAGAAGTGATCCCCGGGGTGAATTTCCTATTTCCCATCCAATCATCAAGATTTTTCTTGAAGAGGGCTAATGAGGAGTTCTGTTTGACATAGATAGGTAGCCTGTTCCTGAGTAAGGAAAGTCTCTGGGACAGGAATCTATCCCTCCAGCATGTTCTGTTTATTGTGGTGACAAGGTTTAGGTCCCTACAGCGTGTAGCTCGGAGGGATTGGGATTTCTTTAAGTGGAGCATGTCCAACAGCTCTGGGTGTGACATAGCTTTGTATGTTAGGTAGAGATTGCCTCTGAGTAGGCGATATGCAATGGAGTAAAGCTGGAGTTTTGAGACGGTCTGCATAGGGCATCTGTTTGAGGCCAGTAATCCTCTTTGTGAGGGATTTCTGTGGCCTCCCCTTTTGTTGTAGATGTCTTGTGAGATACATACCAAAAGGGGTGCTGTACTCTATAATGGGTCTAATGAGTGATGAGTAGAGGGGAACAATGACCTTTTTTTTTTTCTGGATGAGAAACCTTTTGAGATGAGGTGTGCCACGTAGAAAGATTTCCTGACCACTGTGGCAATGTGATTATCAAAGGAGAGACTACTGTCTGTCTGTGTCCCAAGGTCTCTTATCACACTTTTGGTGTTAAGTAGACTACCACCTACATGGTAGTTCATGGGTACAGAGTTTTTACCAAAGGGGATGGCAATGCACTTTTTGGCATTGAGCTTCAGGCCATGGCTTTTACACCAGGCATCTGTCTCAGTGAGGCCCTTTTGTAGGATGTCCACATAGTTAGGAGTTTCGATTATGGCTCCTAGTTTGCAGTCGTCTGCAATCTTCATAAGCCAAAGACCTTCTGTGTTGGCCTGTACTTCAGAGAAGTAGATACCAAGGAGGAGACGACACAGGACTGAACCCTGTGGTACTCCACTTGTCACTGATATGAAGTTGGATTTGGAGTCTGCTATTTTCACAGTGTGGGTTCTGTCCATGAGCCAGTTGGCAACCCATCTTGTGACATAGGGATTTATACCTAGTTTAGTGAGTTTATCTATAACAATATAATATAATATATAATAATGGGGGATGGTGTCAGAAACCTTGGTGATATCTAGATAGGCTGTGTGAACCACCTTGCCCTCATCTATGGCTTTGGTGACTGCTTCAATGAAGTCTATCAGATTTAGGAGACATGATCTGCCTTTTACAAACCCGAACTGGGTAGGGTCCAGAGTTTGGAGATTACCAATGTCTTTGGTTATAAGTTCCATGATGGTATGTTCCATGGCCTTGCAGACCAGGCTCGTCAGGCTAATGGGGCGGTAGTTCCCGGAATCCATCGTGGCTCCTCCTTTGTGGAGTGGGATAACCATCATGGTGCACCATTCAGTGATTAGTTGATTTAATGTAATTTGTTATTCTGTTCCATGTATCTGCTACTCAGTCAGAAAACTAATTAGTACACTTCTCATTCCTATAAAACCTTTTTTCATTTCTGCAAATATCTTTGGTCTATTACCATGATGGGAATGCACCCCATTCCTAAGTCAAAGTACGATTAAAGTTCATGAAATTAGTATTGTTTCATTCATTGATTTCAGCCAAAACTGCTCTTTGCAGCACCCACAATGTGCCCAGCAGTGACTCCTTGTCTAATTTATATGGAGTTACATGTATTGGCAGCATATCTAAATATGATTTTAGATTCTTTTTCTATAAGACCCATTGCTCCTACTACTATTGGAACTATCTGGGTATCTTTCTCCCACATTGCTTTTGTTTATGTTTGCAAGTCCTGATATTTTATAACTTTGTGTCTCTCTGTACGCAGGACACTGTAGTCACTGGGTGTGGTGATTTCAATTATTAATGCTACTTTTGTCTTCTTTTTTTGGACCACTATATTCAGTGTTCTAGCATCTATCTTTTCAACTGTTGGTAATGGATGATCTCATGTGATGTAGGCTTCATCATTTTCTATGATGCTTTGTAGCTCATATTTACAGTGCTTTTCAGGCACTACAGTACCATAATGTTTGCACAATCCCCAGTGCAACAGTCTCACTACATTATTATGCATTTCAGTATATGGTCCTTCTGCCATAAGGATGTTGCAATCAGCAACGAGGTGTGCAGGTGCTTCCAGTTCTGTTTTGCAAAACCTTGCCTGTTTTTCCCACAGGTTCAATGGATTTTGTAAATCACCGAGTACATAGGTTAATATTGGTGGGCTATCATTTCTTGGTTTGAATTTGCCTCTCCTTAACCATTCCTGCATTTGTTCCTAACCAACATGAGGTTCTTCCAGAAGTTTTCTATACTTGCAACTATATTTATGCATTTTCCACATTTTTTGCCTTTTCATCTGGTCCTTCTCCTCATATTTTTCTTTTGTTTTTTGGCACATTCATTTGCTACCGATTTTTATCTACTTCTGGTTTGATTTCCATTCATGCTTGATGCTGATATGCTTCTGCTAGCCTAAGCAGGGAAGTCATCTTAGATTTATTCTACTCATGTTTCAAAACTTTCACGTTTGGTTCTTATGAGGTCAGCAGATATGTGTGGAGTCCACAATTGCAGATCTATACATGTAATCAATTTCAAGGAGGCCATTCCCTACTTCAGAACAGGGAATATATAATGTTGGTATATACACTGATTTTTATAAATCATTTAGTGAACATGAAGCATCCTTCTTGTTTTCCTGTTTAATCTATCCATCATTACTGGGGCCCGTCACTCACTCCAAAACTATAAGTTAGGACAGAAAAAGCAAATTGGTTTATAACTTGGATTTTGTTCCTATATATCAGTGCTGCTTTCAGGATTAATTTAAGTCTTCTAAAATATCCCTAGGTTTTATTCACATTTCTTCATGTTTTGTTGTTGATCCTTAATCAGTTCCCAAATTTTTATACACTCCTTTTTGCTCACCTTCTTTTATATCACATTCCTGTCCCAAACTGATGTTTTCATGCTTTAAAGGTTGTTTTTGTACATTTATCAAGACCAAATGACATTCTTATATCATCTGAAAATGTTTTGACAACTTGCAGTTGTGCTTTTAGTTCCTCATCTGATGAGCTATACAGTTTAAATCATTGACAAAGGGAAGATGAGAAGTCTTTACACTTTGTTGTTTTCTAGGAGCCAAATTATAGCCATGGCCTAAGTTGTTAAGTAGACAGCTTACTAGGTTAAGGGCATGGCAGAAGAGCAACGGTGACAAAGAGTCACCCTGGAATATTCCCCTTTGAATTTTTATCCCTGAGATAATAATTTGTCCGTTATCATAGATTAATTGGTAAGTGGTCTGCCACTGTTTCATGGTCACTGTAATATAGTCAATAATTGTAACGTATCTTATACATTTTTAAGCACTCTTTTATCAATGAATGTGAGGATTTTTAAGCACTCTTTAATCAATGAATGTGGGATACTGACAGATGCTTTTTTCTAGTCAATCCATGCCATTCTTAGATTCTTCCCCTTTTTACAGTTCCCCACTATGACTTTATTTAACAACAAATGATCCTCTGTTCCATATGACTTTCTTTTATTGCCCTTATGTTCTACTGTCATTATTGAGTTTTCTTCTAAATGAGTATAGACTCAGTCAGCATCAATTCCAGTGTATAGTTTGTACATCGTCGGAAGGCAAGTTATTGGTTAATAATTTTTAGGGTAGCTTGCAGGTTCACTCTTAAGTAGGAGCATTGTTTTTCCTGTTGTTAACCAGGTTGGTGTCTGTTTGGGGTGCGTATATAAATAGTTTTTATTCATGGCTAAATCTTCATGCAAAGATGTTAATACTTTTAGACAAAAGTTAAGTACTGCATCTGGGTCTGGGGGTTTTCAATTAGTGGCTTTCCTTTAACTTTATTTCAATCTCTTTGGCTGTCACTTCATCCCATTCCATATCCTGTACCTTTAAACTTCTTATTCTTTATTTAACTTCTTCTGTCCATTTAGCTTCGTTGTTATGTTCCACATGATCTTCATAGATATTTCTCCAAAATGTATCTATTTCTTCTTTTTTTATGGTCTTTTAATTCCTTTAACCTTGTTTCCCAATTATCTATAAAACTTTTTTTGGGTCATCAATAAATTGCTTATTTTGTACTTTTCCTTTACTTTTATCTGTGTATCTTCTAAGTTTTTTCCACCTGTGCTGAACTTTTTAGTTTGTTATTTGTGATAGTGCATGATAGATCCTGGTATGTTCTAATACTTCACACTGATTTTATTACATCTATCTTTCTTAGTATTTTTGTTGATCTGCTCCTTCTTCTATAGTCTTCTAACAGTGACATTTCTTGTCTTAACTGCTTTATAATTTTCTCTATTCAATATTTTCATAATGGTTTTGATTTCTCCCCTTCCTTTCCCTCACTACAATGTGTTCTTGTGGTAGAACTTTATCAGTTATTAATTTAGCTGCACAGTAATGTATCCTGTTTACTTCTGTTTATCGCATGGATCTCTATAAACAGTCCTAATTACTGTGTTCATTTGTTTTATCAGACTTCTGACTTTTTGACATATTCTTGACATATCTGTCTATGTCTATTAAATCAGACAACTCTTCTCTTAACTCATTGTCTTCCAAGCTGAGGGTACATCCCTTGTTTTCTATTTCTTGTGGTCATTCTATCAAAGGTTCTATAGCATTTCCTGTGGCACATTCTCTTCAATTTCATCCTGTGCCATCCATTGCTCTGTCATATGGGAACTCACTGGCCTATCACTCCTCAACATTGACTGCATCAGAGTTTCCACAGTTTCCTGTTCCTTGCCTTGCTGTCTAGGTTCAAGTGAACATTTATAATGGTTTCCTGTGGAAGGCTCCAAATTATCTTCATATGGCAACTGACCAATTGCTTCCTGTTCCACTGGTTTCCCCTTAATTTGGATATCCATTGCTCTATCCTTTTGTGGTGCTTTCTGGGTTAAATTTTCTACACTGAATCCTTCACTTCAGAGGTACTCCATAACCTCGATTTCTATTTCTTTATCTTCTCCATCATTAATCTCCTTGTCTACTTTCCCTTTTTGTATTCTTCTTTTTTGTATTTTAAAGTTTTCCATGTTTGGATTCCTTTGTCAGTATTTCCCTTCACATATCATTTGTGCTGCTCTTTTTGTATTGGTTAATTTTGCTTTCTACTTTGCATAAATATTACACCATATTACATCTCTTTTTCTTTCCCATGTCCATATTTCTTCTTCTGATGTTTCCTGATTTTCCTACTTCTCTTTACTTTGGGGACTTATTCCATCATGCTGTGATGTAACCTGTATTACTCCTTCTACACCAAATCCTTCACTTCACAGAAACTCCATAACTTCAACTTCTATTTTTTAACTTCTACTTTACTAATCTTCTATTCTAAGTTCCATCTGTGTGATGTATTTTTTTTTATTGTGGAATTGTCCATATCAGGTTACATTTGCCTATATTTCTCTTTGAATATCTTTGGGGCTGCCTTTTTTATATTGCTTAATTTGGCTTTCTCCTTTACATAAATATTGCACCATATCAAATCTCTCTTTCCCATGTCCATATTTCTTTTTTATACTTTTCAAATATCTCTAGGTTTTGTTGTTTATATTTTCACACTTCCTCAGATGCTTCTTTTCCAAACAGATCAAAGTTTTTCACAAATCTGTTGTATTAATGATTGAATACAAATATTCATTTGAAGCTTCTGACAGTTTTTCTTTTGGAAGCATTTTTCTTTCCTTTAATTTCTTTCTTAATCAATTTTTATAACTTGTGTCTGGAAATTCTGGGCTTTTGCATAATAGTAACAATACATCATTTCTTTCTTATCCTCAATAGTCCACTCTATCTTCTTTATGACTCTTCTTTGGCCTATCAGTTTTTGTGATTTTTGTAGACTGCTACTTCATAGGTTCATAGGTTGGTACTAGGCTATCGGCCCTATGGCCTATGCAAGCCTAGCCATAACAATTCCCTTGATATTTCTTCCCAAAATATTTACTTCCCTGGACCCCTGTCTAGCAGGGCGACTGACGTGATCCCTGGGGTGAATTTCCTATTTAAATAAAATGCTTTGTTAATACTTGTATTGAAACAAAGTACTAAGAAACAGCAACTAAACACACCAAAACTTTATGTAGCAAAGCTTTCGGGAATACACCCTTCATCAGTACAGAGGGCCAATGAGGCACTCTGCTTGACATGTATGGGCAGTCTATTCCAGAGTCTGGGAAGTCTCTGAGTCAGGAACCTATCCCTCCAGCATGTTTTGTTCATTGTGATGACAAGGTTTAGATCCCTGGAGTGTGTGGCACTGAGGGACTGGGATTTCTTTAAGTGGAGCACGTCCAACAGCTCAGGGTTTGACATGGCCTTGTATGTTAAGCAGAGATTGCCTCTGAGTAGACAATATGCCACAGAGTATAGCTGGAGTTTTTTTACACAGTCAGTATAAGGCATCTGCTTTAGGCCTGTGATTCTTTTAGTGAGGTATTTCTGTGGTCTTTCCAGCTGTTGCAGATGTCTTGTGAGATACATACCAAATGGGGCGCTGTACTCTATAATGGGTCTAATGAGGGATGAGTACAGTGGGACAATGACCTCCATTTTTCTGGATGAAAAGCCTTTAGTGATGAGGTGTGCCACATAGAAGGATTTCCTGACTGTTGTGGTGATGTGGTTATTGAAGGTGAGACCACTGTCCACCTGTGTCCCTAAGTCTCTCATCACACTTTCAGTGTTTAGTGTACTGCCACTTATGTGGTAATTCATGGGTACATGTTTTTTTCCAAAGGGATAACTATACATTTCTTGGCATTAAGCTTGAGCCCATAGCTCTGGCACAAAGCATCTGTTTCTGTAAGGCCCTTTTGTAGAATATCCACATAATTTGGGGATTCAATAATGGCTCTCAGTTTGCAGTCATCTGCGAACTTTGTTAGCCAGAGTCCCTTAGTGTTGGTCTGTACATCAGTGAAGTAGATGCCAAACAAGAGTGGTCCAAGGACTGAACCCTGAGGTACTCCACTTGTCATTTGTTTGGAGCTGGATTTGGAGTCGGCTACTTTTACAGTCTGGTTTCTGTCAGTAAGCCAGCTGGCAACCAATCAAGTGACGTAGAGATTTATGCCCAGCTTACTAAGTTATCAATGATTCCAGAGTGGGGGATGGTGTTGAAGTCCTTGGTGAGGTCCAGATAGGCTGTGTGGACAACCTTACCCTCGTCAACAGCTCTGAAAACTGATTCGAAGAAGTCAATCAGGTTCAGGAGACAAGATTGGCCCTTCACGAACCCAAACTGGGTGGGATCCAGTATTTGAAGGTTGCCAATGTCTTTGTTTATAAGTTCCATTATGATGTGTTCCATGCCTTTGCAGATCAGGCTCATCAGACTGATGGGATGGTAGTTCCCGGGATCCAAGGTGGATCTCCCCTTGTGGAGTGGGATAACTGTAGCTGTACGACACTCAGTGGGCATGAAGACTGAGGTGAGGCTATGATTAAACATGACACTTAGGTTAGGTGCCAGTTCATTTTGTAGTTCATGTCGTACACAGCCCAGGATGTTATCTGGATGCTGTATTCTTAGCTTTGGAGAGTGTGGTTTCTACCTGTGTGGCTATGATTACCAGAATTTGGCAATATTTTGGTATTGAGATGGGCCCTTTAGCGGGTGAGAGGGGGGTGAAGTTTGCACTAAATTGATCTGCCAGGATATTAGCAATATCCTTGGGATCAGTATATTTAATGCCATTCCGTTGTAGCTCAGAGCATATCTGAGCATTGCCATTTAGATTCCTGACATAACTATAGAATGTCTTGTGGTTGTCTTTGGAATTTTTGGCAATTTTATTTTCGTAACTAGATTTGGAGGATTTTATGGGGATCTCAGCTTCTTACTGAGGCTGGTAAGGGAATTTTTTGCATCCTGGGATTTTCCTCTTTTCTGCAACAGTTTCTTTTTTCTGTTGTATAGTTTGTTTAATGCAGGGGACCACCAGATTGGCTTCCTTTTTTTGGAGGACAGCATCTTGGTTCTATTTGGGATGTCACGATTCATGCATGAGTGGATGTGCTTGTACAGTGCTTTAGTGTAGGATTCAGAAGTCAAACTTTCAGCTCCCATCTGCATGGGTGTTATGAAGTTTGTCACTTCTGACTTGAGTAGCATGAAGTTGACTTTGGAGAAATTTTTTACGGAGGTTTCCTTACTGGGAGGTAGGGGTGGGATATGGATGTCAAGAGTGATTTGCTTATGGTCAGACCTATCCAATTAGGGGGTGACCACTGGTGTGGAGCATCTATCTCGCATGTTGGTAATGACCAGGTCTAGGATACTGGAGCCCCTGGTGGGACAATGGATTAGTTGATCCAGGGTGTTGGAATCTATGAATTCTAAGAACCGTTGGGAAAAGGTGTTGGTACCCAAGTAGTTTTCCCAGTTAATGGCAGGGTAGTTGAAATCACCCAGTATCAGGGTGTTTGGTTTTATCTTAATATTGTCCAGTATGTTTAGAAAGGTGTAGTGAGAATCTTGGGGCATAGTGGGGGATCTGTAGCAAGCTACTATTTGGATTGCAGTCTTTCCTAGTGTTAGTTGCACCTGGAAGATTTCAGATGCATTACGTTGGGCAACTAGCCTGGAGGTGTGAATATCCTTGGTGAATATGGACACTCCTCCACCTTTAGTGTTTCGGTCTTGGTTTGGTGGCCGAAAAGTGTGGTAAGAGTTGTAGCCTGGTATTGCAGGGTTGGTCTCTGGAGCCTTGAACCAGGTCTCAGTTACTGAACAGATATTGATGTTCTCCCTTTTTAGGAGTGCCTCAAGAGAGTGCATTTTGAGGTTTAGACTTATAGCATTGAGTAGCATTACCTTCAGATTTTGCATGCTTGCATCTGTTACAGTGAGGGTTTTGTCCTTTGAACCTTGCCTAAAAATGGCACTATAGGGGTAGCGAGAGCTTTAGCCAGTAACCTGAATCCCAGGGGTGACAGGTGCAGACCCTCTCTGGCAAGACCCAGCTCTACAACAGGGAGCCATCCTTCCCCTGGGCTTGTACTGGACCCACCCCATTGTAGGAATGTTTCCATATTTTGAGGATTCTACAATGTTATTTTTTCTAGTCCTGGCACCAGTGTGCCTACCAGGATTGGGGACTTTTTTATGCTGGGTCTTGTGCACCCAGCTTTCTCTTTTAATTTTTGACCTATTTCTGTCGATGATATATGCTATATAAATACAGCCTATATATCAGTGTCACCATGGTGAGATTTTGTAGAAAACAGGATCCACCTCATGAAGGTACTCACCAAGACTTGAAGATGAATTCAGTTTCAGCACTACTACTCTCTTTTGCTTGCTGATATTTCATCTCACCATTCAGACCCTTTTGTATATCTTTTTTTTTATTTCTCCAAATCTTTTGGATTTCCAATACTATGATGGGAATGGACCCCTTGTGTAAGTAAAGTACGATTAAAGTTCATGAAATTAGTATTGTTTCAGTCTTTGATGTGAGCCAAAAGTGCTGCTCGCAGCACCTGCAATGTGTCCAGTAATGACTCCTTCTGCAATTTGTACAGGGTTACATCAATTGGTAATGTACTTAAATATGATTGTAGATTCTTTTCTATAAGACCCATTGCTCCTACTACTACTGGAACTGTCTGGGTATATTTCTTCCACATTGCTCTTGTTTCTCCCTGCAGATCCTGATATTTTACAATTTTGTGTCTCTCTGTATGCAAGACGATGTAGTCACTGGGTGTAGCAATTTCAATGATCAGTGCTAGTTTTGTCTTCTTTTCTTGGACCACTGTGTCCAGTTTTCTAGCATCTATCTTTTGAACTGTTGGTTATGGGTGATCCCATGTAATATAAAGTTTATGATTTTCTATGATACTTTGTGGCTCATGTTTCCAGTGTTTTTCAGCCTCTTCAATGCCATAATGTTTGCACAGTCCCCAGTGCAACAGTCTAGCCACATTATTATGCCTCTCAGTATACAGTCCTTCTGCCATTAGTGTGTCGCAACCAGCAACGAGGTGTACGACTGTTTCCAGTTCGGTTTTATAAAACCTACATTTATCTGATTCTCCCAGATGTTTAATGGACCTTGTAATCCAGTCTGTACGTAGCCCACTATCTTGGGCTGCCAATATTAACCTTTCATCTTTTGGTTTAAATTTGCCTCTCCTTGACCATTCCTACATTCGTTCCTGGTCAACATGATATACTTGCAATTATATTTATGCTTTTTCCACATTTCTTGCCTTCTCATCTGGTCCTTCACCTTATATTCTTTCTTTTGTTTTTTTGGACATTCAGTTGCTGCCTGATTTTTATCTACTTCTGGTTTGATTTTCTTTCCTGCTTAAGGTCAATATGCTTCTGCTAAATTAAGCAGAAAATCATCTTAGATTTATTCTCCTCATGTTTCAACACTTTCACTACATTTGGTTCTTGTGAGGTCAGCAGGTATGTGTGGAGTCCCACAGTTGCAGATCTATGCATTTAATCAGTTTCTAGGAGCCCCATCTCTCCTTCAAAATGGGGAATATATAATCTTGGTATGCACATATTTTTATAAATCATTTGGTGAGCATGAAATATCTGTCTTGTTTTCCTATCTAATCTATCCAACATGTTTTGGGGCCACTCAATCACTCCAAAACTGTAAGTTAGGACAGAAAGTGCAAATTTGTTCATAGCTTGGATTTTGTTCTAGATGTCGATGCTGTTTTCAGAATTAATTTAAGTTTTCTAAAGTATTACTTACTAAGTTTTATTCACATTTATTCATGTTTTATTGTGTTCCCAAATATTTATACACTCTCTTGCTCAAGTTCTTTTATATCACATTCTTGTCCCAAAACTCATGTTTTCCTGGTGCTGCAGTTTTCCTGCTTTAAAGGTTGCATTTGCATGCTTATCAAGACCAAATGACATTCTTATATCATCTGAAAAATGTTTGACAACCTGGAGCTGTGCTTTCACTTCCTCACCTGATGAACTATACTGTTTTAAATCATTGACAAAGGAGAAGATGAGGTCTTTACACTTTGTTGTTTTCTAGGAGCCAAATTGTAGTCATAGCCTAAACAGTTAAGTAAACAGCTTAATGGGTTAATGGCAAGGCAGAGTAGTAACTTTGAGTGGCTTAATTGCAAAGTGGTCTGCCACTCTTTCATGATCACTGTAATGTAGTCGATCAATGTAGGGTGCATCTTATACATTTTTAAGCACTCTTTTATCCATGAATGTGGGATACTATCAAATGCTTTTCTATAGTCAATCCATGCCATACTGAAATTCTTCCCCTTTTTACAGTACTCCAGTATGAATTACCTAACAACAAATGATGCTTTGTTCCATATGACTTTCTTTTATTGCACTTATGTTCACTGCCATAATTGAGTTTTCTTCTGAATGCCTTTAAACTCTATCAGCGTTAATTCCCATGTATAGTTTATATGTCATCAGAAGGCAAGTTATTGGTCTATAATTTTTAGGGTAGATTGCAGGTTCACTCTTAAGAAGGAGCATTGTTTTGCCTATTGTTAGCCAGGTTGGTGTCTGTTTGGGGTGCGCAAATAAATAGTTCTTACTCATGGCTAAATCTTCGTGCAAAGATGTTAATACTTTTAACCAAAAGTTAGGTATTGCATCTTGGCCTGGGGTTTTCCAGTTAGAGGCTTTTCTTAACTTTGTTTAAATTTCTCTGGCTGTTGCTTCATCCCATTTCATATACTATACCTTTAAACTTATTATTCTTTCTTTTACTTCCACTATCTATTTAGCATTTTTGTTATGTTCCACAGGATCATCATAGATACTTCTCCAAAATGTATCTATTTTCTCTTTTTTTGGTGGTCTTTCAATGCCTTTTACCTTGTTTCACAATTTTCTATAAAACTTTTTTGGGTCATCAATAAATTGGTTATTTTGTACTTTTTTTTTTTACATTTATCTGTGTATCTTCTAAGTTTTTCTAAGTTTTTCCACCTGTGCAGGACTTTTTAGTTTATAGTGCATGGTAGATCTTGGTCTGTTCTAATACTGTGCATTGCTTTTATCACATCTATCTTTCTTAGTATTTTGGTTGATCTGTTTCCTCTTCTATAGTCTTCTAACAGTGACACTTCTTGTCTTAACTGCTTTATAGTTTTCTGTATTCAATACTTCCATGATGGTATTTGATTTCTCCCCTTCCATTCCCTCGATACCCTGTGTTCTTGTGGTAGAACATTATCTGTTATTAATTTAGGTGCACAGTAATATATCCTATTTACTCTTGTTATATCACATGGATCTCTATGGCCAGTCCTAATTACTGCATTCATTTGTTTTATCAGACTTCTGATTTTTTTTTGGCCTTCTACAGTCTATTTCTCTCATTGATCTTAATATATCTATCCATGTCTGTTACATCAAGCAACTCTTCTGTTAGCTCATTTTCTTCCAAACTGAGGACACGTCCATTGTTTTCCATTTCCTGGGGTCAATCTATAGAAAGTTCTATAGCATCTTCCTGTGGCACCTTCTCTTCAATATCATCCTGTGCCATCCGTTGCTCTGTCACATGGGAACTCACTGACCTATTACTCCTCAACATTGACTGCATCAGTTTCCACAGTTTCCTGTAGCTTTCCTTGCTGTCTAGCTTCAAGTGAATGTTTATACTGGTTTGCTGTGGAAGGCTCCAAAATACCTTGATATGGCACCTGACCAATTGCTTCTTGTTCCACTGGTTTCCCCTTAATGTGGATATCCATTGCTCTATCCTGTTGTGGTGCTTTCTGGATTAGATGTTCTACACTGAATCCTTCACTTTGCAGGTACTCCATAACCTCAGTTTCTATTTTTTAACTTCTCTGTTACTAATCTCCTTTTCTACTTTTCCTCTTTGTCTTATTATTTTTTGTATTGTAAAGTTTTCCATATCCAGATTCCTTTGCCTATATTTCTCTTCAGATATCTTTAGTGGTGTTCTTTTTTGCATTGGTTAGGTTTGCTTTTTCCTTTACATAAATATTACACCATATTAAATCTCCTTTTCTTTTCCATGTCTATATTTCTTCTTCAGATGTCTCCTGATCTTCCTGCTACTCCTTACTTTGGGGACTCATTCCACCATGCTGTGATGTAACCTGTGTTAGAACTTCTGCACCAAATCCTTCACTACTCAGGTACTCCATAACCTTACCGTCTATTTTTTTATCTTCTACATTACTAATCTTCTTTTGTACATTCCATCTTAGTGATTTTTTTTTTATTATAAAATTTTCCATATCTGGATGCCTTTGCCTGTATTTCTCTTCTAATATCTTTGGGGCTGCCTTCTTTATATTGCTTAATTTGGCTTCCTCATTTGCATAAATATTGCACCATATCAAATCTCTCTTTCTTTCTCATGTCCATATTTCTTTTTTATACTTTTCAGATATCTCTAGGTTTTGTTGTTTATATTTTCACACTTCCTCAGGTGCTGCTTTTTCCAAACAGATCAAAGTTCTTGATCTATATACTGTTTTTCATAAATCTGTTGTATTAATGAAGGTACATTTTCATTTGAAGCTTCTGACAATTTTTCTTGCGGAAGTATTTTTCTTTCCTCTAATTTCTCTCTTCATCATTTTGTATACCTTTTGTCTGGAAATTTGGGGCTTTTTGCATAATAGAAACAATACATAATTTCTTTCTTATCTTCAATAGTCTACTATATTGTCTTTATGGCTCTTCTTTGGCCTATCTGTTTTTGTGATTTTTGTGGACTGCTACTTCCTTCTACAACGGGGGGGGGGGCATCCTCCCACTGGACCTGACCTGGCCTCATTATAGGAATGTTTCCGTATTTTGAGGATTCTATACTGTCATTCTTTCCAGTCCTGCACCAGTGAGCCTACCAGGATTGGGGACTTTTTTATTCTGAGTCTTGTGCACCCAGCTATCTCTTTCAATTTTTGACCTACTTCTGTCCATGATATATGCTATATAAATACAGTTTATATATCAGTGTTACCTTGGTGAAATTTTGTGAAAACAGGGTCCACCTCACAAAATACTCACCAAGACTTGCGGATGAATTCAATTTCAGCACTGCTACTCTCCTTTGCTTCTATATAGGTTGTCTGATGATTCTCCAGTATTTTTGATAACCACAAGCATTCCAGGAGGTAGTTATCTGTAAATGCCCTAAACACGTGAATAAGATCTCCTCTTAGATATCTGTAAGAGACACTGTGCAAGTTCAGATATTTTAGTCTTTCTGAATAACTTACATTTTCACATCCATGGATGCCCTTGTTAATATTTCTGCTGTACTCTTTCCAATTTACTCATGCTTTTTTCTTGTAAGGTTTCCAATCCATACTCATGTTTTGGTCTAATGTAACTAATAAACAATGACTTCATAATTTTTGATTTCCTAGACTTTATAAATTGTTTTATTCAACCTATAGTTCTATAACTATCGTTAACCAATTGGTTATTATGATTAGAAAAACTCATAGCTGAATCTACCCATATAACCAGATCCTTAAACGAGTCTACAGTTTCAACCACTGTGTGCTGCATTAAATATTCACCTTTCAATTTATGTCTCCCAAATATCATATGCTTAGTTTTTGATGTATTTATTAGCATATTATTCTCCTGTGCCCAAATGGTCAATTTAGTCAAGTTATTTTGCAGACACGGCTTATCTGTAAGACATGTAATCAGTTTACCCAATTTCAGATCATCTGCATATAAACAGTAGAACACCTCAGATGAAAAAGTTAGGTCTGAAAAATACAATCTAAACAAGTAAGGGCCTAGGACAGAGCCCTGAGGGACACCCTGACTGTAAACAAGGATTTCACCTGTCCAGTTACTGTATGATACTTGCCATGTCTTATTTGCAAGTCATGCAGCTATCCATCTTATCAAGAGTACATCAATACCTAGTTCTTTTAATTTATTGATCAGTGCTTTGTGTATGAACCTATCAAATGCAGAAGTTAAATCTATATAAATTACATCACAGCACAATTTTTCATTCATAGCTGTTATTATATTATTTTATTTTATTTATTATTTTATTTTACATTTGTTGACTGGGCTAGTTCAGCTGGATACATGTCCTTTTTCAGTAGAGGCCCGGGGGGATAAGCTCCAAGACATGGTCAAAATACAATAGTACAAGTTCAAACAACACAGAAAAAATATCAGATATACTAATAAAAATAGCCACTATTATAGTTGTTATAGACATCATGTTACAGGTGGTAATAGATCTGTTTTCTACATATGCATGCTGATATATGGTTTTTAGTCCCAAGGTATCCAGGTCTGACAATAACTTATCCAATATTACCTTCTCCATTAATTTTCCACAACATGAAAGTAGACTTAAGAGTCTATATGACTCTGGGTTTGTCCCACTTTCCTTTCCCTTGAAGACAGGTTTAATAAGTGCATGTCTCCAATCTTGAGCAATTTCCCCATATTTATATGACCTAGTGGATAATAAATATAATGGTGCCTTAAGTTCTTGTTGAAGTGTTCTCAGGTCATTGTTATAAATTCTGTCTCTTCCCTGTGGTTTGTTTGGATCCAGTTTGTGCAGTTCTTTTTCAATATAATCTAATTTGATTCCAGTATCTAGGATTACCTGGATGTCACTAGGACAACTTATTACCACTTTTGTGGAGTCAAACTGTTTTGCATAAGATTTTGTAAATATATTTATTATCTGTTGTGTCTGAAAATAAATTTTAGAATCTGCACACAGTTAATCAGTTTGTGTATCTTTATCCTTCCACATGTTATGTATCTTAAAAAATATTTCCTATTATGCTCAATAGCTTTGTATACATTTTTTTTCAATTTTTTTATCTTGTCTCACACTATGCTTAATCTGTTTGTCCAGCTTGTTTATTTCAGTTTTCAAAGTTGTAGTTCAACCTCTCTTCTATTTCTTGTATTTTTTGTCTCTCATCTTAATCAGATATCTGGTTCTTATTGAAATATATCCCACTGATTTTGTATGCCTAGATCCTGATGTTAAACATTTTTTGATTTTTGCACTCAAACAATTTCCCTTTCAAAACTTTCCACATTCCATCTGCAGTTTTTCCACTGAACACCTCACTCTAGTTAGTTTTACATAGTGACTGTTTTGCTCCCATATAATCTGTAATTAACCTTCTGCACGTTGGTTTAGATTTCAGTTTGGCAGAATTATCTAGCACTAAATTAACCTTTATAACACCCATGATCACTACACATCAATAGTGGTAAAACTTGACTTGAAGTAACAGTAATTTCTTTAGGAACACAAAAAATGTCTAGTATGTTCATCTCATGGTAGATTTTTTTACAATCTGATGCAATTGTTGTTCCGGAATATATGTTGTGAATAATTTCTTACTAATGTTGTTAAATCAATATTATTCCAGTCTGGTAAATTTAAGTCCCAGCTAATATTATTCTTCCCTCCTGTGTTTCATGCAAAAAATGTATGAATTCCTCTAGGTCATCTGCATTTGAATTTGGTGGTCTATACACTCCAACAATTGTTACATGTTCCAGGGTTGTCTTTATTGTCACAGTTACACAGTCTATAGTATTGGCGTTATAACTGAGCATGTAATAATCACAGGTCTCATATTTATCTTTAATCCCTATCATAACATCTCCACCTGATTTTTTGTTAGAATGTCTGTTACAGTAAAAAGATTTGTACCATGACAGAACTCATTTCCAGTCATTGTTCTTTAACCATGTTTCACTAACAATAACTACAACAATCTTGTGGGAACATAATACATTTTCCAATAAAAAAAGTTGTTATTAATGCTCCTAGCATTAACAACCATTAGAGATGCAATCCTGCCTAGTGTTTGTCAAATATTGCAAAATATCTTCCCTGATCTTGACAAATGCACGCCATCCTGTCTGAACACGTGTGCCCAAAACTAGGCTTGGATGCGCTACACATTTCCATTTTTTAAAACAGGACATTTTCTCCATGTAGGTATTTACCCAAAAAATATTTCCATTCACAGTGACCTGACTATCCTTTATATAGGTGATTTGTGAAAAATACATCCTAACACCAGTAGAAGCTATACTATCTAAGAGGGCTGTCAGTT
This sequence comes from Protopterus annectens, assembly GCF_019279795.1. Taxonomy (NCBI): domain Eukaryota; kingdom Metazoa; phylum Chordata; order Ceratodontiformes; family Protopteridae; genus Protopterus; species Protopterus annectens. The sequence continues at coordinate 1,726,566,072 of NC_056731.1, read as the reverse complement.
CCCTACTAACAGTCAGAGAATCCTTGTGCATGACATCATTTGTACCAACATAAATAAAAACGGATCCGTACTTCCTTACATTAAGGCATTCCAAGACTCATCTCACATCTTCTATTTTTGCTCCTGGCAAGCATAACATTATATGATGTTCATTATCTTCTCTATAAATATCAGTATCAGTTCCTCTAATAATTGAATCTCCAATTACAAGAATATCTTTGCTGGCCAGCTCTGAAGAATCTTCAGCTTCTAATACAGTAATATCTGCTCTATCCATTTATTTATTTATTTGACATTTGTTTGCCAGGGTGGTCTAACTGGGTCTACAGAACGCATTTTCAGCAGAGGCCTGGAGAGAAAAGCTCCACATGCAGTACAATACAAATACAATATAATTCAATATAATAAAAATTACATTAGAAATACTATACAAAAATAAGTTGAAAGAACAAACTTCTAAAAGATGTTGCAATATATTACTACGCATCTAGACAATTCTATACAGTTAAAGCACTACAGACAATAATAGTCAGTCTCACCATACATGATGTAGACAGTGTCCAAAAAAGTAGTACGTCGGTAGTACAATGTGTGACATTGACTGTAATAGTACATGCAAAATAGAATGTTAGCTTCAGTCAGGAAAATAGCAGACAGAAAGTTAATGATGTAGATAGATAGTGAGAGAGAGTTAAGAAGAATAGAAGCAATAAAGCCTGAGCAGTAACTTAAGGATATGGTAATAGAAGCAGAGAAGGTATTAGAAGAGCTTTAGGATCTTGCAGTCTGTGAGAGATTGAAGTGTGACAGAAAGAGGAAGGCCTGAGCATTAGGCAAGCTTTATGCAGGAGCAGAGCCATGTATTTTTAAGATGATTTTTTAAAGAGGCTTTGAAATGGGTTAGGCCAGGCATAGACCTGGTAGCTAGAGGTAGTGAATTCCAAAGTATAGAGACAGAGTATGAATACAGAGAGTGATCAGGTTTTCTTGCAGGTTTTGAGATAGCTAAGACATTTTTGCCTTCTGAACGTAGGGATCAATTTGGTGTGTAAGGTGTGACTAGATTGGTTAGTGTAGGGCAGGCAGTAGGCTTGAAAATAAGGTTGTGTACGGTGTATAGCTGAATAAAGGCAAGTTAGTTGGGGAGTTCAAGCCAGTTTAATTCTAGGAGTGGTTTACAATGGTGTGTGTAATATTTAGAGTCTGTGGCAAACTTTGCAACTTTGTTGTAGCACTGTTCCAACTTGCTTAGGGTAGAATTTTGTAAGTTAGTTAAGACAGGGGCACCGTAAAGAAGGTAGGGAAGTAAAAATGTTTTTGCAAGGGTAGTTTTGGTTGCTGCAGTAAAGAAATGTTTGTTCCTATACAACAGTCCCAGTTTTTGATGAGTATTCTTTATATCTTGCTATATATGGGGGGTTTAATGAAAGTTTATTGTCAATGATAAAACCTAGAAGTTTGCTTTCCTGCACTATTTCTATGACAGTGTTGTCGGATGCAAGGATGTTAAAATGGTCAGTGATAGAGGAGGTGTTTTGGGGATGAAAGAGTGCTAGTTTTGTCTTCTTTGGATTAAGAAAGAGTTGGGCATTTCTTAGCCAGGATTCGACTTCAGTAAAGGACTGTTGAGTTTTTGAAAGTAGTTCTGGTAGTGATTGAGCAGTGCAGATTATGGTGGAATCATCAGCGCACTGATTGAGGGTCCCAGCATGAGAGACAGTGTGAAGGTTGTTTGTGAAAATGATGAAGAGTAGGGGCCCTAGGATGGAGCCTTGGGAGACTCCAGCAGGGTTGTGGAGTAAGGGTGAGAGTTCATTGCACCATTTCACTGCTTGTTTACAATCCTTGAGGTACCTCTGAAACCATTTTACTGTGTTATATGAGAAGTCTAGGTTAGACAGTGTGTTCAAAAGTAAGGGGTGAGACACTGTGTAAAAGGCCTTGGAGAGATCAAGGAATAGTGATGCTGTATAGCACCCTGTAACTCTGGTCTTGCTCATGGCTGCACTGTTTTTTTCTGCATAACTTGTTGTTGTTGTGTCTTTCGGCTTTTCCCAGTTAGGGTTCAACACAGCGGAACTCCGGTCCGCTAATGATTGGTAGTTAATTTTTATGTGCCGAGTTACCAGCCCTGACGCACAACCTTCAATGAAGGTAAACCCATCCATGCATGTCTCCATGCAGAGGACGCTCTAGCTGAGAACTGAACCGAACTGCATCCTACTGTGAGGCGACAATGCTACCGCAGCACCACCACCACGGGTTTAACTATTGTGATTTATTGAACTGAGTATTGCATTGTTTTTTCCCCTGTCATAAACTCAAAACACCATTTCTCCCATATCACTCTGATCATACTCTACACACCTTTTTCACCCTCTCACTCAAACCTGTACTCCCATTCACTCAAACCACCCAGAAGTCCCCTCTTATACTTCACAGTCTTTTCTTCTCATGCAATTTTACCTCTCACATACATCAAACTTCACAAAATATTTCAATAACCTTAAAATCCCTGCCTATTACTGTGTAGTCTTTCTCCTTTACAAAAATTACTCCGCCCTATCTCCTTCATCTCACTTTTGCCTTCTTTTTTTTTTTTTAGGCTAGAAACATACTCCTTCAGCTACCAAACCTACTGACCCACCTTGCCTGCGAATTCCTGCAGTTCAAGTCCTTCCACAGGAGTTTTTCCCTTCAAACTTGTGAATATTTAAGTATGTCCTGCTCAATCTGTATAAGGCCTTAGCTGCTATCTGTACTGTATGGTTGCTCCTGTGGTGGCTACCCAGTTGTACATCCATAGACTGCTTCGTGATGTTTTCCCTATCTATTTCTACTCTCCCACTCTTCCTACCCTCCTCTAACTATTTTCTGCTCTCTGCAAGCACTCTTGTTTGCTCTGGGACATTCTCTACCTCTCTTACCAATCCTTTCCTGGCTATCTCCAATTACTATATTTCTTTACCCTTACTTCCAGTTACTGTATTTCTTTGCGCTTGCTTCCAGTTTCTACAGACCCAACTTCAGTCTATCTGTCTCGAGTGCTTTTACTGATTCCCCTGCCTCTCCTGCTCACATTCCTGACAAACCTACCTGCATCTCTGATTGTTTTCTAAGGTGTTTTTTTAGGACGTGGACAGGGATTGCTTTTTGTACCAGGATTTAATAATGTGGAAATTGAGCTCCAGAATTGTCTTGGATTTTGCTTAACATTCTGCTGTCGCTTAATGTAATGTTTTTTTGACACTGATGACTAGATCTTTTACTTTACTGCAAAGCTGTCTGCCCATTAGTCTTATTAATCCCACTGTTTTCATTGTGTATTAAATTCTCATCCAGCAGGTATTGTAAATCCACAGCTTGAGCCCTGTAGTTAACATCTGTCTTTCTCTTCTTTATTCTTACAGTAATGCTCTTTAATCTTTTCACACTGAATTTTGATTTCTTACTTTTTACCTGCCCCTTGCCTCTTTTTTCTATTTTCTCTGCTGGCAAAATGGTGCCTTTTTCTGTAGACTGAAGGGTTTCTGATAAATAAATGTTATCATTCCCTGTAACATGTGTGTTACATAACAAAGCGGTGTCCATTTTGCTATGTATTTTCTTTCCTTTACAGTCATTAATCAGTTTCTTTTTTTTCCTTGTTATTTGTTGTGAACTTCTTCCTTCCTTTCTTTCTTTGCTTCCTTCTATACAAACTGGATACTCAAATTGCTGAATACTTGCATCCAGAATTCCAAAGTTGTTAGGGGCATCATCTTGTTTTACAGGCATTGAATGATCTTTGCAGACGCATCATTTTCTAAATGTGTTCTATTTGTTCTATGCCTAATATTATTTATTTCATCAGTCCAGGCATTAATATATGAAACAACAGTTCTCCAAGCCATGCCAATTGCACAAGTGCAATCATCATCATCAAGTCTAGATTTACTTCGAACAATGGTAAGCAAATCATCTAACCTTTGACAAGAGGAACACAGATCACCAGTGTTATCGGCTGTTACCTTTAAATATGCATAGCATTTATTACACTGTATAAGATATTTGTGCATTAGCAAATCACTAATTGCATTCTCATTTAAGGAATCCATATTCAGCTTCAAATGAATAAAAATATCATAAAAGAAAAGAATAATCAAAAGCAGTGACTTAAATCAACTTCTCTGACAAAAAAATCACACTGCTAATATACAACTAAATAACAAATTAAGTACAGTAAAGTTGTTCTGATCACACAAGTTCTGCAAGTCAGACAAAAGTTGCAATTTCCTTACGTCATTCACTATCACTCGCAGTGGCACATCTTTTTAACAGTAAAGATCAATAAATGACAAACCAAGGTCAGATTGTTTACATATGCTCCAGATTTTCCTCTCTGCAGTCTGTGTGAATTTATAGCTGTCTAAGTCCCTTGGAGTGGCTAGAGCTTACCTGTTTAAAACCTCTCCCTTTCTAATGACCAACAGTGAAATTAAAGGTAAAACAACAATATATGAATCAAAGTAAGTCTTATTACCAAGCTATCCCTTCCTATCTACAGACACTTAAAAACAGTGATACCAAATACAATATAAATTCAAATAAAACTTCTCTTACCAGTCAATTCCACAGTAAATCACAAACCAAGGTAGGACTGTTTAGATATGCCCTATTATTCATTTCCCCCAACATCATCTTTCCTTGTTAGGTTCTGGACATCTGCAGGGTTACTGTGAAAGTCATTAAAACTGACTGGCAGAAAAGGATGCAGAGAATAATATTCTATGGTATATAAAAGTTATGAAAGATTGTAACTTCTACCTTACATGCAACCATCATAACCGTAAAGTTTCTTCTGGAGAAATATCAAAGGCTAGCAGAAGGCAAGGAGCTTGAACTCATAAATAACTGTATTTATTAATTTACACTTTTGTCTCTCATTCTCTCTCCCTTTCTCACTTTAAAACTTTAATTCTGACTCAGTGGAGCATGAAATCATAATTAAAAGCTTCCAACCAAAGGGTAAGAGTAACAGCAGCTGGAAAAAAAAATGTTTCCTACTTCCAAGATCTAATCATGATTATTCTGTACAGGTATATTCTGTCACTATTTTTTTAACAGCAGTCAGAGAGTGAGATACCTGCCTCCTTCTAGGACCATGTGACAAACAATAATGTTCAGAAATTGGAATCCATAATAAAATGCCTCATTTCCTCTACTCAAAACTCAAGGCATCATAACCAAACAGCTAACTTCACCGGTGTTGTTTAATAGGTTCATAGGTTTATAAGTAAATACTAGGGTTGTTGCCCTTGTTGGTCATTTTAACCCTAGCCAGTTTCCCTTTTTCTGCTAAAAACAACCTATCCCATTTGGCTATAAATTGGCCAGTGGTTGATAAATATATATTACCCCTACTGAGAACAACTAGGATCATACCATAGATAATTTAAGGGGACCCATGCAAGTCGTAACGCATTTAGGAGCTGCCCCTGTCCATTAGTTGTACAGGGGACAGTCCTGGGGTAAATTTTCTGTTTCCCATTCTTACATCCAAGTTGTACTTGTATATTCTCAGGCATGAACTTTGTTCTGTGTGGATGGAGAGTCTGTTCCAGAGCAGTAGTATCCGTATCTGTCATACCTGTCCATCCAAACTGTTCTGTTGGTATTTGAGAGCAGTTTTATATTCTTAGATGAAGTATTTCTGATGCCATTTGACTTGCTTTTGTGCAGTACATCCATCAGTATTGGCTTGGAGGGTGTTTTGCAGGTCATACACAGGTCATCTCTTAGCAGTCTGTAGGATACCAAGTAAAGTGACAGGGCTTTGATTCAGTCCACATAGGACACGTTTCAGCCTTGTATCCTTTTAGTAAGGTAACTCTGAGGGTGTTCCAGTTGTTGCATGTCAGATACATGCCATTGAGGGGCATTGTACTCAATGACTGGCTTATTCACTGCTGAGTAAAGGGGGGTAATGACATTCCTACACCTAGACACAATTCCTTTGTTTCCTAATCTGTGCAATATAGAAAGACTTTATTTCAACAATGGGCACATGTTTGTCAAATATAAGGTCATTCCTTGTCCACATAAGCTCCCCAATCCTTAACAAGTGGGTCAGATCTTAAGGGCATATTGTCAATGTGTTAGTCCCCTGGGGTAGATGACTTCCCAAAGAATATAATAATGCAATTTTTGGCATTTAGTTTCAGTTCATGATTTTGGCACCAGTTATTTATTTAGAACAAAACTTACTGAAGGATGGCTAAGTCATTTAGGGATTCAATAAATTCTCCTAGTTTGTATTCATCTACAAACTTAGCCAGAGCCCTTTGGTACTGGCCTTTCCTAATAAAAATAGATGCCAAACAGTGGAGGTCCCTGTACAGCACCCTGGAAGACTCCACTTGTGGCTGGTCTCTTTCTGGAAGTAAATCCCCCTATTTTGCTTTCTTGCATCCTATCTTTGAGCCAGTTGGTAATCCACTGGGTGACATTGGGGTTTATTACAAGTTTATTTAACTTTTCTACTATGCCTTTTCTCTGATAAATCCAAACTGAGATGGGTCCATTGTTTGGAAGTTACGTATGTCCTGATTGGTTAGTTTCATTAGTTTTAGTAAACTTCAAAAGTGAAAAGCAATCATTTTTGCAGGGCAGTGAGTTGTACACCTCTGCAACATCTAAGATGGGTGCTTGCTACCTCTCTCTCTCTCTCTCTCTGTAAAGACATGTGTTTGTGTGCGTGTGTGTGTGTGTGCGTGTGTGTGTGTGTGTGTGTGTGTGTGTGTGTGTGTGTGTGTGTGTGTGTGAGTGTGAGTGTGTGTGTGTGTGTGTGTGTGTGTGTGTGTGTGTGTGTGTGTCTGTATTATATATACACATATGTCATATGTTTATATTATGTAATGAAACTTCCAAAAGATAAGGCACAAAATTTCGATCTGTGCTAGAGTCTGGCCTCATAGCTCTAAATACATCAATCTGGACCTGTAACAATTACTCAACTGGTCTTTTAGAAACCATTAAGTTGGAACACATGTATGTCATTATGAGCTTATCTGCATATATGTCCCATTACATATTCATTAAGGGTATTTTTTTTTTATTATTTTCTTATGGTGCTTTGTTTTGCAAGGGCACTATATTCATGTCTATCTATCTATGTTTATCTATATATATATATATATATATATATATATATATATATATATATATATATATATATATAGTTATCAATGTGTGTGTGCGTGTGTGTGTGTGTGTCTGTGTGTGTGTGTGTCTGTGTCTGTGTGTGTTTATGTGTGTATTTGTATATAGTAGATAGATAGATAGATAGATAGATAGATAGATAGATAGATAGATAGACAGATAGATAGATAAACAGATACCTTAATTGTTATGAAATAGCAGAAAACACACAAACTTTTGAAAACAAAAATACGGTCACCAAATCAGTAAGCTCCTACAAGCAACAGTCACAAAAGATGATCTTTCCTTAGCAGGTATTCAGTAACGTACTTCCACCAATAAAAAGCAGACGGTACCACCAATCCTTGTGAAAAACCTTAACGCCAAGTTTAAGTAACAATGCAATGCTGAAGTACAACTGCAGCTTCTTCAGAGATTTGAAAACCGCCAAACTGGGGTTTTATATTTATATACATATATATTTAAAATAGAAAAAAAATTTTAATTAAAGGGCTATTGTATTTGTTGTGTATAAAAATAGATCATACTAGATCAATATGTGATCAAATGATTGAAATAAAAAAATTAAAAATAAAAAAAATAAAAAAAAAAAAAAAATTTAAAAAAAATTTAAATTAAAAATGATTAAAACAATCTATTACAAGATATTACATTATATACAATGTTATTATTATTATTATATTATTATTTTGTTTGTTTCTTTAACTCACGTTCCAACTTTATCTAAACATGTTTCTTATTTTTTTTTTTTGTTAAACTTGTTTTTAACTGTTTGCCCTCCCAGCATCCTCAACCCTAACTACATTTAAAAATCATTCATTAAATGTTAAAGAAAAAAATAAAATAAAAATAAACCACTACAGACAAATTATAATGATTGCCCAAATAGCTTTATAGTAACCATAATAATAATAATATATTTTTATTTTTTAATATTTTAATATAAAATATAAAATTAAAATATTTGATTAATTTATATTTATTAATTATAAATATAAATTTATATAAATATATTAAAATAAAAATAAAAATATAAAATATTATTTAAATATTTACCTTCTTATTTTTGCATGTTATAAAATATAACCCAAATTTAATAACTTGTTAATTTTTTGTAAATTGTTATATTACAGTGCTCATTTATTGTCTAGTGCATTGATAAGCCACCCCTGCCTCCTCACCAGCCATTGAGATCATTTTTTCCTAACAGTGAGGGAACCCCCTTTCCCTGTGCCATTTGGCAAATTTTTTCAATAAATTCTGTGCTCAAAATTTTTAGAAATAGAAATGTGTTTCACAGCCTTTTTTTCATTTGTTTCATGTTTCATTTTATCATTTTCAATGTTTTGTTTGTACTAGCATCCCATCATGGCTGGATTCCCATAGATTTTTTAATACAATGGAATTGTTTACCACTCAAATTTTGAGTAAACTATGGATTTTTTTTACACACAAATTTTTTTATTGATCACAAATTGTTTACCACAAGTCTACTATTGGGTGACTATGTTGAATGGCCCCATTGTAATTACCACCCCCTTAAGTTGATAGAAATATACTTCCGCTAATGCCTCTGTAGTAGGCTCTGTTTCTGTATTTTTGTCTTTATACTTCCCTAGTACTCTAAAATACCAATTTATTCTTGTGAATCTGATGAAATTTATTACTAAATTGATTAAATAAATTGTATAGCCTTAAAATAATTAAAAAAATTGGTGAATAAATTGCAATCATGTAATTTTATATTATTATTCCCATTATCATTGCAATGTCATTAGTCAATATTATGCTTACTACTATCCCTCTATTTTATACATTACCTTACCCTTTCCACATTTGTGTTTCTTTTTACTTACAACAGTTAAAATTCTTTGGTAATAATTTTTTATCTGTAAATTATCATTTATCAATTAAAAATTTTCATATCACCCTATTACTGAATTTAAAGAGTATTACTGAACATGTTTTTCCTATTACTTCACCTTCTTAAATTGAAGGATTTCAGATTACATTCCCCTTGTAGGGAATTACAGTGTTACTTTAATGATAGCTGGATTTTGTATTTATGGGTTTGTTTAAAGTTACAGTTTTTTAATTTGTAGTAGTTACAATAAATAATAAACTTTTTGTTAATACTTAATTTAGGTAATTTGTGAATTAAATCTTCAATAATCATGTTCTTCTCTATCTCTTTTTATTCAAACTAAAAAAAAATCAATTCTCTCATGGAGGTACTGATAGTAAAATTTATTTTATCTGATCTAATTTCTTTTTTAAAGATATTTTATTTCCCCTGGCTCTGAAATTTAATTTTAATTTAAAATAAAAAAAGATCAAGTATAGATATATTTCTGTTTTAAGAGATCTTTCCTAAACTGGCTATAAAAGATATTTAAAATAATTTCCATTAACATAAAAATTTCATTTAACACTGGCTCCTTTAAATCCAATAGCAAGTTTTTGACAAAAATTTGTTTCAATATTTGATCTAATATTATAATATATTTATAAGTCATCTTTATGTAGGGTTAGTTAGGAATTTTCATTCTCAACATCTACTGAATGATTGCAAAACATCCAGCTCAGTAGATGAGTTTACGTGTGTACCTTCAATGGGAATGAAAGGGTGATGTCCAGATCTTGTTCAAAAACATCCAGGAGTCCTAGTCTGCCGTCTATCAATCTCCTTGATAAATTTCCAAAAATCCTTCCACTTCACTAATTGGGTCCAGTCAATAATGAGAGTCGTTTGGAAGATACCTTAATTGCTTAAGTATTACACTTGAAACCAAATTTCCAGAGATGTGCAATTAAAGTCTCAGTATGGTAATGTTAGTTCCTTCAGATAATAATGTAAATGTCATATTATATTAAATACCATATAAGATATAGTTTCTGCACTTCACCAAAGCTGGACTGTGCACAATTCTTTCCCATTATCCAAAACATTACAGCCACTGTAGTAACCCTGTAGCACAGAGGGGAAAAAGCGTTTTGCGCACCCTGGTGGATCCAAGCTTGATTGGTGGCATGGATGCTGTTAAGGTCATCAGGGGAAGATGATAGTGAGCACCTTGCATTGGCTCATGAATCATGGAGGCAGGAGGCAGTTTCTGCTTACAGCAATAAAAGTGCGTAAGACGTGTGCACCACTTTGGAGGTTGCAGATCTGTGGAATGTTGCATGCCTCTCCCAATGACAGCGTTTCTGGATTCACAAGGCTGCTATGGGGTTCTGGGACTTTGGGACCACTGCCTTACTGCTGCACCAGTGTGCTTGATCTGTTCACTGTCCTTCAGTGGGGATTTGGTTGAGCCTGTGAGAGACTTAGGTAAGGGGCCAGTAAACCTGGTGAAGGAGGAGAGCAGCTGGTAGCAACGTTTGATTAGCTGCAGGTAGGGAAATCAAAGAACAAAACAAAATAACATTACAGCAACTACAGAGAAATAGCTAGTCATTTAACCAGATACAGTGCCTTTGAAAATACAAGTAGGGTTGCCACCTTTCCAAATGCCCAAAGTGGGACATTTTTGTTGCAAACGTCAGATTTTGCAGGGTGAAACATACCCATGGCCAGTACAAAGGACAGAATTTCACTTTTTTGCCTAAGTAAAGGGTTATTCTTGTAGCATTTTAGTTGCTTATTTTGTTTGTTATAACATTTAGGTGTTTCAGATACATAATAACTGTTTTATGCAACTATTACATAAAATATAGGAAATAATTTTGTCCTAAAATCTCAGGACATTTGCCATTTTTACAATTTTTTTGCAGGACACAACTGCCCAAAGAGGGACTGTCCCTCGCAAAGTGGGACAGGCGGTAACCCTAAGTCAAATGTAAGATCTAAGTTCCAGTTTGTAAATTAACTCCCGTGATTGTATTTATACAAAATTCAATGTAGAATCCAAAATCCATGGTTTTAATAAGAGGAGTTTCACCAGGTAACTGTGGTTTACTAATGTTTTACGTACATAATAAACACTGACCGTTTAGTTGCGTCTTACCAAACATTTGTGGATACTTCATGTTACAGCAGGAAGCAATGTTAAGTTCAAAGATTTTCAGCTGCCTTATTGTAGGCAAAGTAAACAATATAGCAACAAAGAATACGTGAAATACATTGCATTTAGCATTACCATTTCAGCTATAAAGGGACAACAAGTCCAAAACACTTTCCAGTTCTACAAACAGTATGAAAATCCTTCCCTAACTGTCATCTCTCTGAGGGGCATAATTTACTGTTTAGTCCCTGAGTAAATAGTTTATATTCTTATACTTCCAGTTTTCATATCTTACATCCCACTCAGCATCTTCAGTCCTCTTACTTTTGCTCTCTGTCAAACAATGATGCCATCCTCCTTACTAAAGACAAACAATATTTCAATATTGGAACCTTCTGGAATGCTCCAGAGCTATAAGAGATGCTAAACATGCATAACACAGCATAGTGAACTCCTCCCAACTGGGTATATATAATGAGGAACAGAATAAGGTGGTAAGATGGAGAATGACAAAAAAAACTGTCTCACTCATCAGTACCTTTCTCAAACTTTTAGAATACAGGAAGACCTCAGCTCCATCTCTGTAGTTCCTTATCTCACAGAGGAGGTTTCCTGCTGGCATCAGCAAATCCCCTCCTCACAAAAGTTCTCTCCAATGCAGTAGACAGAACCTCTTTGGCTCTTTAGACCAATGATTTTGACAATCATATTTAGTGCTGCTGTGTCATGTTAGAGGCCCTTTTTCACTTACTTGCCAATCCAACATGTGTATAGAGCATTGGTCCTTGTGTAACTGTGGGTCCAGAATACTAAATGATAACATTATATGAGAACTAGTGTTTTCTGTAACTGCTACTTTCTCTATTGTACTGCTGCTGGAGATAGATTAATTTGTTAGTTTCATTTTTAAGGAGTTGGCTGTTGCCACCTTAATCCACCTAAAATTATCTGTTGTCATTAAGAAGGAGAGTGGGGGTATTGCAAATAGAATTAACCAAAAATAAAATAAAAACTGCTGGAATAAGCCAAAATATAACAGCAGCAACAAACTATGCTGCTGCCAAGACATTCTGAGGGCTATGCAAATGCAATGGTGAAGTACAATGTTCTACATTAATTCCACTAATCTTTTCTTCATTCGCCATCATTTTTCTTGTCTGCAAACATGCATTTCATTTGGTGAATGTTCTTAAATGGAGAAAGATCTCATACACCAGATGATGCACTGCAACTTGCACTATGCACTTATCCACCCACTTTTTCCTCCTAGTTTTGGGGAGAATCCATTTTACCATTTCCTTGTTTACTTGTACTTGACTCACCAATATTACGCTAAGCTGCTTGGAACCCTGTCTAGCATCTGATTTACCACTTGATGCATCTCCAGGGTGGTACCAATGGCACCATTGTCTTCTCTAACACTTGCTTTAGCCTTTCACATTTTCTTAGTAAACAATAATGGCTTCCTCTGGAATATTGAAACAATATATAAAGTTAGGTATGAAAAATTCATTATTTACCCACTGCTGATATGGTTTGGTCACAAAAGTGAATGCCAAGCGATGAACAAATGTGAGATGTTTATACCCAAAAATGCATATTACAAATGTTATATATTGCTTTTATACAATGACATTATTTAAAGAAAATCTTGCCTTAACTGAAGTACTTGAAATGTTATATGTTGTTTTTATAGAATGAAAGTATTTTAAACAAATCTTGCCTTAACTGAAGTGTTTGGGAATGTCCTAGTGATGTACTGCACATATGTGCATAAGTATATGCAATGATATTTGTACAATAAAAAGAGATGCAACTGTTGACACTGTTTTCCCTTCAAGAAGATAAAAATGATCATTCACCCAGGTCTGTATGTTAGAATGTCTGTGCATTGTTAATAGCAGCAGCTGAAATTTTGCATACACAAGCACACACACACACACACACACACACACACACACACACACACACACACACACACACACACACACACACACACACACACACACACACACACCATTGACCCTGAGGGTAGTTTGTAACATAATATATATCATTTTTGTAGGCAATATGGTATGTGTAGGAGGGTGGATTTGTTTCTAATTACTGATCAGATTAGTAAGTTGTGACTTCATGATGATGACCTTAAAGCAAGTACAGGGAGAAGGAGTGTCATATTCACAGCATTAGGGCACTATGCAAGAAACAAAATATTCATCTTAGGGGAAAAGTGGTTTGTCATGTAAGGTGGCCTTAAGCTCTGGAACAAGGCAATGATGCCCAATATTCCAGAGGGTTATTTTTATTGTAGTTATGGAGAAAGTGACACAAAGGACAAAAAGAGTATTGCAGACTTATTTGCAGGTGAGTGTATATTATTACTGGAAGGCATAGAAGAGATGCTACCTGAGTTAAAAAGGAGAGAAGAAATACTTAGATGAATCCAGTGCATCTGATAGTAAAGGATACCAGGAGAAAAAAAAAAGAGATGAATTAAGATGCCTGAAAAATGGGCTAATGTACCAGTGGACCAGTAGGGTAAGCAAAATGAACTGGTTATCAGAAGTGGTGAGAGTGATAGTAAAAACATTAGTATATTACATGCTGAAGCAGATTAATCCAAAAGCAAAATGGTTAGAAATATAGAAGGTAAGTAATAGATTTGTATGGAGTAGAAGATGAAACAGGATAGGTAAGGAAAGAGAAGGGGCATAGAAAGTGGCATGATAGTGGGACAAAAATGGATTCAAGGGGTACTCTGTAGTGGCAAATGTAACACAAAAAGTGATGGGTTTGGAGAATATTATATTCACAAGGAGGGTTTGGGGTATACCGATAAAAGGAAGGAATACATATTTATAGAGAAATAGAGAAAATAAAATAAATGGGAATAAGGAAGGTTATAAAGGAGGATTAAGACTGAGAGAACAGGAGAGGATTAGAATTAAAGACATTCTGAGTGATAGGCAACAGAAAATATTGAGAAGTGTACTGAGTGACTGGTGCAGGAAAAGGTTATGTTGTGATATAGCTGCAAGAAGAGAGAGAGAGAGAGAGAGCACAATGTTTGTCCTTTGAGTAGGCAACCAAGATGTTTGGGGTTTGATAAGGCAATTCATTAGTATACAGGGCTTTAGCCGGTAAGGTAGCCATGGATAGCAAAGAGCAACGTTGAGGAAATAAGGAAAATTTTAAAGATAAGGTTAGTAATTGGATTGTGTAGCAAAAAGTTTAGTGCAAACATATAGGAATTTATGGCAGTAGAAGGAATTGAAGAATAGGCTTTAGTAAGCCACAAGTTTGAGGTGAATAAATCAAAGTATGTTATAGGAGAAGGATATTAAGTGGGTAGAAGTACAGGAGACTGTGAAGTTTTTTAAAGTATTGCAGTAATTGATAGATCAGAATATGAGGCTGTATCATCAGTGTTATTGGACCGCAAAGATATTAGGAGAGGAGTGCAAATGGGAAAAATAGAGTTCTGGAGATGTGGGCAAAACAATGTAGGCAACATCCATATGTGGTGGGTTTGTAAAGAAATGCAGAATGAATATTAGGCAATGAAAGCAGTATCAAACAGTCTGTATAATAAATAGGTTACTGAATGTTGGATGGTATGTTTATTTGTAGCAGATGACAGAGATGGTGAAGGGAGGAGAGGGTTGATGTTTACGGCAGGGGTGGCTGAAAAGTAAAATTTAAATGGGCTAGAAAGCAAGAGATAAATGTAAGTAAAGATACTACAGAAAAGATAGGGTAGTGGATAAAGCCAAATGTAGTGAGGTGTATTAAATAGGAACTGGGTTAAAACAGATGGGACAGAGTTTGGACAGCTAGGTGGAGGACAGTAGTGGAGAACAGTAAAAGATAAGGCATAGAAAGAGAGTGTCATAATCTGAGGGGAGGAGAGTATTTGTAGACAAAGGAAAGATAGTCTACATATATAAAGTATGGACTGATGTAATAAGTGGTACAATGTATCAGTAATAATAATTCAAAAATATGTGTTTTAATTCAAGATAAATAAGTAAATACTTTATACTGATGAATACAAATGACTGTCATAGAAAGGGTGGGTAAGCCATGCATTCAGGTATGATGAATAAGGCTTTGATAGAACTTACAGAAAAAAAAGTTATCCTCAATTACATTGTTATATCAGACGTGCTTCATAACACTGACGTGGCTTCATTACCAAGACCTGGCTTGATTTCAACTGTAGACTCATTCTTGCATCAGTAGTGCCCACTGGATTCTTATTATTTAGTACGTTACACTTGGTATGACCAGGGAAGGTATAGCCATCTTTTACTATTCCACTGTTGGAGTATGGTTGTTTACATCTGGGAATTCTAACTCCATTAATAAGTTATAGCAACACAAGCAAACTTTTGGTATCTTAATGTTTGCTGTCCTTCAGGTAGTGTAGATGGTTAATTCTAGGTGATTTCAACATACAAGTCAATGAGGACTGTTTAACTCTTGTAAACAAAATTCTGTGTAATATGCAGGGATTTTGGTTTGCTCTGGTTGTTACCTCCATTATACATATGCATGGCCATGCACTGGATTTGGTTTTCTACTTAAGAGTGATGATTAGTGACATGGTAGTCATGCCATGTGCCTGTAATGATCATAATCTCATTTATTTCTTGGTGGACTTACCTAAACCAATACCCCCAGGTTAAGGTCTGATGGATTACAGGAACCTGAGGCATATAACATCAGACTCACTGGCTTCTACTTTTCATCAACATTTGCAGGAGTTCAGTGTTGTGGATGTTTATAAAGACACCAAAGCCTTTAACCAGGTTTTGACTTCCTCTCTTGACTGCTTAGTCTGCAGTTCTTTACATTCTGTTCACTTGGACCTATGTGAGCCATTATATGATACTGAGTCCCAGGATCTAAAATGGATGGGGCAAATGAATACCTGAACACATACGACATCACACCCACTTTCTGCAGGGCATTTGCCAGTTGGATGAACATTTTTCTGTCAGGCAAAGGTTAAAAGAAAAAAATATACTTATTTTTATTTCAGGGAATCTAGTCAGCACCAAATCATCCAGATGACCATGAAGAGGTGGCTGAGTGTGAAGTTGCTGCTAGACACATTGCCACTAAATCTGCCTACATCAGTTCTGGCCTGAGCATGGACTAAGTGGCCTTCAGTGGATCATATCAGCAAAAATATATTGTTCCTGGTTTGAGTTTGACATTCCTGAATATGATGAGTTTATTGCCCTAGTCTCCAGCACATGCTTCACCACTTGTGAAGTAGACCCTTTTCCAATCTATGTTGTGACTTCTTACTTGTATGTCTTGGATCCAGTCCTTTATCAGACTGCTGCAGTGCCAATTATGAATGAAGTCTTTCCTTCACTATTAAATGCGACTTGATTTATTCCTATTCTTAAGATGGTAGATTTGGAGGATGATAATATGGACAGTTCCAGAACTATATCAAGCAACCTCTTTGTTGGTAAGATTCTTGAACACAGTTGCCTATGTGAAACTGGATTCCTATTTCTGTTAATTAGAGCTATAACTCATTCCATTCCTGTTATCAGTCTAGGCATAGCACTTAAACTTTGTTATTGATGGTATTGAATAATCTCCTAACTGCAAGAGATCAGTGGTGCTACTCCAACTTGTTTTCTTTTCTGCACTTGACACACTGGACCATGATATCTTGCTGGACCTATTAACCCTTTATTTTGGTATCTTGGATGTCAGTTCTTATTTTATTGGCTACACTCAGTAAGCGAATCTGATTTCTGTAAGTCCTAATCCTTCACACTGACATTAAGAGTATCACAGCGTTTTCAAGTTTTGTTCAGGATCTGCTGTTGTTCATTGTGTATATGCTGCCATTAAGATACATTATTCACTTGCAAGATTTATGCAGTGATTGTTACACTGATAATATACAGCTTTACCTCAGCTTCCCTCAAGATTCTATACCTGCTTCAATCATTTTTTTTGTTTAAGGTTGGAAATGCACCCACATTTGTATGATCAATAATTGTTTGAAAATCAACAACAGCTAAAATCATTCAGAACAGTGACAAATTGAAATTTATGTGAAAGGTATGTAAAGTAAACAGAATTTTTAATGATCAGTTCACCCTTAGGGGCCATGTTTTGGCTGTTGTCATATCCTCATGTTATTATCTGAGGAATGTCACCCAAATTAATTGCCTTACTCTATCAATTGGTTTTCCCATGGGTGTACAAGCTTTGGTCTCTTTATGGCTGTATTATGATTATGAATTATGATTATGATTTATGCTCATTGCTGTCTACCTGAGGTTGCTTGACGTTGATCTTCACTAACTGCAACAGTTGCAGAATTCTGCAGCTTACCTACTTACTGCAGCATTACACTTTCTACTTACAGTGTCCTTATACTGGTAAAGCTTGTCCTTTACAACTTGGGACTTCTCAAGTAATATCAGCCTGCTTGGTGTCTGAGATTTTCCACCCTAGTCCTTTCAAGGTTTCAAACATTTAGCTTGATGCTTCAGAAGAGTGTTCCTTTGCACACTAGATGCCATGGCCTTGAAGTCTCCTGCTGAGTTGGTATAGGTCAGTCCCAAAGCTTGTTGGTGTTATGCTGCCTTTCAAACTTACTGTTTTGACTTTGTTTATGGGGACTAGTTATTGTTGCAATAAGTAATTGCTTTATTGGTCTGATATGCATGTGAATTTGTATTTAATTTGTATGTTTTAAGCTTTGCAATACTGCTTAACCTATAGGTATTTAAATATATTTAAAATTGAATGAAAAAAAAATAAAGGTATATCCAAGATTATATGCTTCTGAAAGGATAACTTAGAATTTTATATTATAAATGGTAATCGGTAATTAATGTCTTGATTGCACCTGCTGAATATCTCAGATATAAAGTGTCAAATGCAAGTATGTATAATAAGGTGGTACAAGAAAATGCATTAATGAGTATATTGATTGATACAAATGAAACTATCCATCTGTTACACAGTTAAAGAAATAATACAAAATAAATTGTGCAAGGCTACTTGGACTACTCTTGTGAAATTAAACTTGTTGAATAAAATAAGTAAAAAAACACATCTTGCAAAATGTTTTGTTTTTCCTTCCTAGAGTGGGGCAGCTAGTTTTGTTACACACTTGCAAAATATTGGTAATGGTTTCATTTGTCATAAACAATTTGGCTAGCTGCCCTTTCAGCAACATTTTAATAATTTTGTCTTTCTTTGATACTGAAACTTAAGATAACTCCCTTTGTTTGAAATGCACAATGCCTTTCCTGGTAGTCTTTTTTGATTCCTATATACAGCTGAATTATCTTTTAAAGGAAAAAGATTGAAATATGGCACTGATTTGAAGTTTAGGATTTTCTGTTGGGTGTGATTGTTTCTTTCATCTTCCCAAATTTAAAATCATTGCAATCTGTCTGTGTCCATGGCATACAGAGATGGAGCCACAGCTAGGGTATAGGTGACTGTGGTTTCAGTAGTGGCTGCTAAACCTGATGAGTCAGCAGTGGGGACAGGAGAAGAGTGCCATTGTGCAGACTTGCCTATGCCGTGGTGGGGGATGGTGCTTTGGTCAGTGCTGCCTCTCTCAGTTGATGAAGATAGGGAGACGCGCAGGACTCACAAGACTAGAAGACTAGGCTAGAGCTGCACCAACAGTAATTTGCAAAATATCATTTATGGCATACATGTTGGAATGGAATTAGAGGTAAGGCATAAAACAACAAATTATTTCATTCACAGCAGTGTGATGCTGCATTTAGATGCCTCCATCTCCTTGTTAATCCAAAATATTGGATTATGTTCAGGGAAATAGTTGAGTGTTTGCATTGGCTTCAGACAACAGGTTATTGAGAATGAACACCAGGAATAGTTGATGGTCAGCTGAGGGGGGGGGGGGCAAAAAAAAAGAAAGAAAGAAACCTTCTCATGTATGATATCTTGATTCTTAAGAAACTTTCAGTCTGCTGGGAAGAAAACTAGACTTACTCACCCCTTTAAATGCAGCTAACCAAAGTTGAGATAGAATATGAAGCTGCTACCACATGTGCTTCTGAAACACCTATTTAGAAACACACACACACACACACACACACACACACACACACACACACACACACACACACACACACACACACACACACGTGCATGCATATATGCACACAATCCACTCTGCCAATTGTCCACAAAAATGGCTGCTACACATACCAGTATTTAAAACCTGGCTTATATCATCAACAAATACTTTCCTACCACAGAAGACCACTTTTCTGCCATACAGAGTATTTTTTTTCTGTTTTATGACTTGCAATAGAACAGTTTATTTTTTAATTGTATTAAGTTCTTTAAATGTGCATCTGTAAACCTTCATGCCATACTACTGCACAACATTTCTCCAATGCAGGTCATAGCAAAAACTGAGGTTAATGCTACTTAATGCTAGAAGTCTAAATCTCAAAATGCACTCACTTGAGGTACTCCTTAAAATGGAGAACATCAATATCTGTGCAGTGACTGAGACCTGGTTCAAGGTGCCAGAGAACACCCCTGCACTACCAGGCTATAACTCATACCACACTTTTTGGCCATGCAACCTGGACCAAAACACAAAAGACGGAGATGTGTCCATATTCATTAAGGATATCCACACCTCCAGGCTAGTTACTCACTATAATGCATCCAAGGTTATCCAAGTGCAACTAACTCTCGGCAAAACTGCAATCCACACTGTAGCTTGCTACTGATCCCTCACTATGCCCCACGATTCCCACTCCTCTTTTCTTGATGTACTGGAAAATATTAGGGTTCAACCAAACACTCTAACAATGGGCGACTTCAACTACCTCACCATTAACTGAGAAAACTACTCATGTTCCAACTTCTTAGCTCAACGCTTTCTGGAATTCATAAACTCCAATGCCCTGGATCAACTAATCTACACCCCCACCAGGGGCAACAGTATCCTAGACCTAGTCATTACCAACATGAGCGACCGGTGTTCCACACCTGAAGTCAACCCCTCATTAGTCTGATCCGACCATAAGCTAATCACCCTTGATATCCACATCCCGTCCCCACCCCCCCACTAAGAAAACCACGGTAAAAAATTTCTCCAAAGCCAAATTCATGCTTCTTAAGACAGAAGTGGTGAACTTCATGACACCCATGCAGATGGACAATACAGTTACAACTGCTGAATCCTACACAAATGCACTCTATAAGCACTTGCACGAGAGCATGGATCATGGTATCCCAAACAGAACCAAGATGCTATCCTCCAAGAAAAGGAAGCCAAACTGGTGGTCCCCTGCCATAAACAAACTTTACAACAGAAGGAAGAAACTGTTGCAAAAGAGAGTAAAATCACATGAGTGGAGGAGCTCCCTGGTCAGCCTCAGTAAGAAGCTGAGATCCCTTATAAGATCCTCCAAAGCTAGCTATGAAAACAAAATCGCCACTAATTTTAAGGACAACCACAAAGCATTCTATAGCTATGTCAAGAATCTTGATTTCAACACCCAGATCTGCTCTGAGTTACAGCACAACGGCACGAAAATTACAGAACCAGCTGATATTGCCAACATCCTGGCAGATAGGTTCAGTGCTAACTTTACCACCCCCCCCACACCCACTAAATGGCCCATACTGTACAGGAAGAATGCAGAGTCCCTGTAATCACAACTACGCAGGTAAAAGCTGAACTCTCTAAAGCCAAAAACACAGCATCCATGGGACCGGACAACATCCCAGGCTGTGTTTTACATGAACTTCAGAATGATCTGGCTCCCCACTTAAGCACCATGTTCAATAATAGCCTCGCATCAGGCTTTGTGCCCACTGAATGGTGCACAGCAACAGTTATCCCACTCCACAAAGGGGGAGCCACCACTGATCCTGGGAACTATCGAGCCTGGTCTGCAAGGCCATGGAACGTATCATCATGGAACTCATAGACAAAGACATTAGTAACCTTCAAACTCTGGATCCCACCCAGTTCGGGTTTGTGAAAGACAGATCATGCCTCCTGAACCTGATCGACTTCTTTGAGGCAGTCACCAAAGCCATAGATGAGGGTAAGGTGGTTCACACAGCCTATCTTGACCACGCCAAGGCTTTCAACACCATCCCCCATTCTGGAATTATAGCTAAACTCACTAAACTAGGTATAAATCCCTATGTCACAAGATGGGTTGCCAAATGGCTCATTGACAGAACCCACACTGTAAAAGTTGCAGACTCCAAATCTGACCTGAAAGCAGTGACAAGTGGAGTACCACAGGGTTCTGTCCTGGGACCTCTCCTGTTTGGTATCTACTTCTCTGAAGTACAGGCTAACACAGAAGGCCTCTGGCGAATGAAGTTCGCAGATGACTGCAAACTAGGAGCCATAGTCAAGTCCCCAAATGATGTGGACATCCTACAGAAGGTCCTCGCTGAGACAGATGCCTGGTGTCAGAGCCATGGCCTCACGATCAATGCCAAAAAGTGCAGTGTCATCCCCTTTGGTAAAAACTCTGGACCCATGAACTACCACATAGGCAGCAATCTACTTAACACCGAATGTGTGATAAGAGACCTTGGGACACAGGTGGACAGTAGTCTCTCCTTTGCAAGTCACATTGCCACAGTAGTCAGGAAGTCCTTCTACTTAGCACATCTCATCATAAAAGGGTTCTCATCCAGGAAAAAAGAGGTCATTGTTCCCCTCTACTCGACACTCATTAGACCCATTATAGAGTACAACGCCCCTTTTGGAATGTACCTCACAAGACATCTGTAGCAGCTGGAAAGGCCACAGAAGTACCTCACAAAGAGGATTACTGGCCTCAGACAAATGCCCTACACTGACCGTCTCAAAAAACTCCAGCTTTACTCCATAGCATATCGCCTACTCCGAGGTGATCTCTGCCTAACATATAAAGCTATGTCAAACCCAGAGCTGTTGGACATGCTACACCTAAAGAAATCCCAATCCCTCCAAGCTACATGTTCTAGGGACCTAAACCTTGTCACCACAATAAACAGGACATGCTGGAGGGCTATATTACTGTCCCAGAGACTTCCCATACTCTGGAACAGGCTACCCATTTATGTCAAGCAAAGTTCTTCATTAGCACTCTTCAAGAAAAATCTTGATGAGTGGATGGGAAATAGGAAATACACCCTGGGGAACACTTCTGTGTCTCTGCTTGACAGTGGCACAGGAAAATAACTTTCTTGGGTGGTGTAAGCCAGGGAATCTTATTGGCTAGGCTTACGTAGGCCCTTGGGCCGATAGCCTAGTAACTACCTGTGAACTTATGAACCTATATCCCTCAAGTCATTTTTGTTGCCTTGCCATATTCTGATGATTATTAAGTAATGGCATATGTATCTAGTACAGACAGCAGGTTAAAAAATATGAACTAAACAAAGACACTTTTTCTCTTGTTGTTTTTTTTCCCATATGAAATATACATTAGTACTTCAATACTTTACAGAATTTGGGATACTTACTGTGCATCATATGTCACTTCCAATACCCAGATATAAATCTTTGCGCAATTAGCTTCCACTATGAGTGGATGAGGATAAACTCATTGAAGATCAAGACCCCCAAACTGTATTACCTGAAAACAATGGCCAAAAAAAAAAAACACTTTTTAAATGCTTTTGCAGTGGAAGGTCAAGTCCCCCCTGCACCCCCAATGTGGGTTGCAAGTCCCCCTCACCCCCCCAAGTTTATATATAGTAACTCAATTGTCACACCAATTCAAAGTAGTGGAAATTTTCAGTAAGAAGTGCATCACTGCTGGCACAACTCCTATGTAGGGGATCTGATCCTCTGGGGTGAATTGTGAGTGAATGAGGCTCAAGGATTCAGTTTCCATCCACCTATCCATAAATGGCATCATTACATTTCATCTGTAATTCATCTCCATTTTGTAGCTCACAATGCATAATAAGATTTATACCAGGTGTCATGATTTATGGTCACTGAAGAACATTTGCTATACACACACAGAAAGAATGAAATGAAAATTCACTCTGCAGAAGAGAGAGCACACTTAAGCAACATTCAAAGAAGATTGAGTGATAATTGGAACTGACAGCAGTATTCACACAGTGGTGACATAAACAGCTCATTGAACTAATTGCAAATGGTAACCCATCAGTTTTTTTTCTAGAGCACCTCTGTTGCTTCAGCTGGCAAAAAGGGACTTTGATATTTCATTTTTTATATGCTTACATTTTCAAATGTCTGCTGCAATAAAATAGGTATATGCAATTGCATTGCAGATTTTGGCATTTCTTGACTACTTCAGTCACCATTCAGTGAGCCATGACAAGAAATGACACTGACCATATCTATACATTTGACCACATTGCTGCAATGTGGAAGCATTGAAATCTTTTAACATGTTAAGCCTGAAGTATGTATGACTGTTTCTTTGACTGGAGTTGATCAAATAAAAATAAATTTTCCTAAATGAAAGTAGTAAGTGTGATCCATGAGCAATACCTAATCCAGAGAGTGTTATTTCTCCTCATCATCCACTGCTGTTGATAATCCAACACCCAAAATTAAAAAAGTAGTGCTTGGGTCATGGAGAACCATGTATCTAGGCTATCAGTAACATACTTGCCAGAACTGATTCAGTCTCAGGAAGGGATAATTGCATTGCTATGAGCTCATTGTCGAATTTTGTTGTGCCATTGCAATTTCATATTTTTTACTTAAGATCCTTTCAACAACTAGCAGACTGCTGCATAAAAATGCAATTTTTAGTTAATGTCCATAACATAGCTTACATTCTGGTCTTGGGTTTTCAGCATTTCATTTATATATTATGAGCTCAAAAAAATGGCAGATTGTCACTGCAAAATTCTGGACCAAAGTTAGATTCTAAGTCACTGTACAAAACGGACCTCTGTGTAGGAGATAACTTCCATTCCACTTCACATCACAAAGAAGATGTTGAATATCTAACTGAAAAATCCAAACCTGCCACATTTGGAGCAGCTAATTATGTGAAGACAGAATCAGACATTTGGAAAGTTTTAGTATTTTCATTGGAAATGTACTGACTAATATGTAATATGTCAACAATAATACAAGTGTTACTTCTATGATTATTTTTTTTTCAACCCTGATTTGTAAATTTGATTGAAAAAAAAATGTTTTGGCATCTGCTGTGCAAAATCAATTTCTGAAACACATTAATTTATTTCTCAAAGTACAGTTTAATTATGAGTTTCATAAAGGAGTTGTTTGATGTTTAGCACAGAATACTGCAAGCATTGTAAAGTTATAATGCTGTAATGAAGTATATAATGTGTGCAAAGCTTTTTTTTTTCTTTTTTTCTGTTATGCTTGTTGCAGTTTTCAGTGTTTTCAGCTGAGCTGTACAACAATCTAATTACTTTAAAGCAATCTACATTTTGCTAGCTGTCAATTTCACTGATGCAAGCAAAAGGGTTTGCTTTTTGATACCAATAAGAGATTCAACTAATGAGTTCTTAAATATTTTATATTTCCAGAGAGGTGTACAGATGGGAGATGTGCATTACACCACATGTCAGCACTTTAAATTGTGCAAATTTGCTCAAAAAGCAATTCATATGAGGCCATTAAAATGTAAAAATTATGCTGTAATTCTGTTTAAGGGGCACAGTGCAGTATGAGAAGATCAGCAGATATGATACATGGAGTTTACTTTAACTTACTTCAGCCAAGCATAGTGCAGATGAATACAAAGCCTTGACTGGTCTGCTGCCCCAGATGATTACCTCTTAGCAGTTAAGACTTCAGAGTGGTACAGAAGTGATCTTCCTCCAACCCTCCATTACCTAAATATGCCACTGCCAAGGACACACCAACTTTCTGAACTGGCAGCCTACAGATATTCCTTTTTATATTCGGGTGTGACTGTGGAAGTAGCATGCTTAGAGACTGGGGATATGGATGGAAAGCTCCTAGATTTGGAAATTGAGGATACACTGCTCCTTACAAAAGCAGTCCAACTATTGTTGTTAGTTACATATGGTGATACAGTAAGCAGGTCTGACACATGCTGCTGGCAGCAAGGCTTGCTTCATTATTCAAAACAGACAATATGTAAAATACAATATGATGTGAAGTGATACAATCTGCAAAATGAGAAATATATGCATGAAAACCACTGTGATACAAAATATGCAAAACAGACCATCCCCATTAAAGCACAGTAATAATTTACAGGTAAACTACATCATTGCATTCTGAATAAACACAGACATGCACAAATAAATACGGTCTCCCATGCTTGTGTTGAAGGGTCACACACAGTCCCCGGGATTCATGAAGCCTGCACCAGGCGCCGGAGTAGCATCGGCGATCTAGCACCAAATATGGCCGCCGAGTGATTCAAGTACGAGCTGTTTCCACATGCACTACCAGCGTACGTCAGAGCTGCGCAGCTCCTGGCGCATGTATGCTAATTACCCCATGCACAGCAGTGTAGCATGCAAATGAGGGTATATAGTGATTCATGAAGCGATGCAGGTGTAGCGTAAGCATGTAGAAATGTAAACCAAAAAAAAAAACAGTTTACATTTTGTCAAACATAAAATCGGAGCCATGAAAGCGGACCAAACTTACGTATTATAATGTTAATATATGCCAATGGCTAAATATATAGACAATGGCATAAAAAAACATGCACAACATATAAAAAATAACATTTAATGTCATGGCCACACTAACGCAAAGTAAAACCATAGTGCATCTGTGCGCAAACGGGATCACAAGGAAAATATATTTAGATGTCATAAAACTGCAATGTAACACAATTCATCATATCCCCATAATAGTCAGTGGCATGCATGCTACACCACAACCATGGCACAAGGGTTGCTAAGGGTCTGTGACAGTGTTCCATGCGGTAACTAGGAATTAGCAGTCGATGCCATGCAAATGAGTCAAGTAATATTGAATCGCAAATGCCCCGCCGGCGTAAGGATGTACCACACGGCACAACACAGAGGAGTGGCCTGGAGATAAACATGACATCAAGAGAGGGGAGCGCCACCGTAGCTGTAAGCACATTGGATCATTGCTAATCCATGTTGCCTGTTGCTAAGCAAAGCCGCAGGATAGGGGTGTGGAAGTAGCCATAGCTTTGCTTAGCTGAGAGCACACAAGGTAAACAAAAGTTCTTGTGAACGTGGATGAAAATGCACACGAAACCCGGTAAATGGCTCTGCATGGCGCACCATAGCTGAAACAGGAAGGATATGGGAAGACAATAAGGAAATGCTGCAGCATGGTAATTTGAGCCCAGATGAGTAATTAACACCTAAGAACTCACAGTGGGCCATAGACAACAGCTAACAAGGCTGCTAGCAGCTACCTGCAGAACAGGAAAGGGGAGGTGCCGTACAGCAAAGAAAAGAGAACTGTAACAGCAGAACAAAGCAAACTTGCAGTAGATCAGCTACATAACACATTTCCCAACACAATCCTGGGTTGTGAATGTACAAAACAAGAAAGCCGGCAGCTGGATGCATGCCTGTCAATGGGAGGGGAATTGGGTTGAATATTGAAGTAAAGGGCAATAGATGAATAATAGCAGGCAAGCGTAAGTCAACACCAAAAGCCCCACAATAGCAGTACCTGCTGTAAAACCAATAATTAAGATACCCTGCTGCTGGAATAGCACAAACACACCCAATTCCAGCAGCATCATCCATTGCATAATAGTAAAAGGTGTGAAAGCGCCACACACACACTTGTGTATTCCCAGACACTCTGCACGATTGGTGTATACAGATGGGGAACTTTTAATATGTAAATGTTAGGGGCTGCCATAGCTTTGATTCACCAGCATGTGTTGGAGATTGACGGTGGTGTGAAGGATGATGCTGACAACCATCTCAAGCACCGGAGGAGGAGAAGAGTGTTCAGACCCAGGGTAACCTACCAGGGGCTACATGATCTGGAAATCGTAGAGCGTTACAGGGTGGACAGAGACATCGTACAGCAAATTGTTGAGCTGTGCCGGCCACGCCTCAGAGCCAGAAGTAACAGAGGGGAACCCATCCCAGTGGACATGAAGGTATGTGTAAGCTTTAGAATACTAGCCACAGGTACCTTCCAAAGGCCAACTGGGGATATCATGGGGATCTCACAGGCATCAGCATCCAGGGTATTCCACCAGTTCCTGGATGCCAAGTTACCACATGCCAGTGAGCACATATACTTCCCCTGAACACAGGAGGAGTTGGCCAGCAATATGTGTCTCTTCCACCATGTGGCAGACTACCCAGAGGTACTGGGTGCAATAGACTGCACGCACATATACATCAAGTCACTACCCGTTGAGCAGGGTAGGCGCCACATAAACCGCAATGGATTCCCCTCCATCAACTGCCAGGTCATGTGCAATGCCCAGAGCATTATCATGGATGTGTGTGCTGGCAGCCCTGGGATCTATAATGACTCCCACATCTGGCATGCCTCACAGCTGTATCAGGTATTTGCCAGGGGGGACATCTCATATGGCCACCAGGTGGGGAATGCTGGCTATGCACTAGAACCGTGGATGATGACTCCCATCATAAATGCACACACAGCCACGCAAGAACACTATAATGAGGCACATGCAGAAACCAGAATCATCATACAGCATGTTTTTGGGATGCTGAAATCATGGTTACGTTGCTTGGACATATCTCGTGGAGCCTTGTAGTACTCTTAAGGCACGTGTGCCCACATCTTCATAGTATGTGCCATGCTAAACAATATGATCCTGTGGAAACAGCTGCAGCACGGACGGAATGGTGAAGGGCCTCACAGCCCACCACCATTGCCAAGGGACCCACAGGCACAGAAGGACTCAGACCATGAACACCCTGTGCTAGCCCCAGTAGGCAGATGGAGGCGTGCCCAGTATGCCCATGCCTTGGTAAAGAGGGAACTTATAGCACACACACTGACAGTGTAGGTACTCATGGACTGACACCCTTCTACACCTGCACACACAGCAAACATGGATGGCACACACACAGACGACCACCTGTAAATTGTCATGTATAGGTGGTCTACTGTGTGCATCCTACATAGGTAGCCCTCAGCTATTGTACACACAACCACCATTGGCACAAGATAAGTCAATACCTGAACAGTAAATTAAGCTATCAGCATGTGTCCATACTGTATGTAGAGGTTCATAGATACATAGGTAGGTACATGCCCAACTGCCGAGGCCACTCATAAGCATAGGCGAAACATGTCTGCTGTTGCCACCCCATCGATTAACTAACTGTCCCTCTGTGGAGCAGAGCCAATTGCAGAATCCCTAGGGTGTAGCCACTGTTCCCCATCCACTCTGCAACGATTCCCTGGAGTGTTAGTGAGGGGTTTTGTATAATGTAATCAGGGATGTAGTTCCAAATAATGGGGAGTATGCCTGACAGGAATCTTCACAAATGTTTACATGTTACATAGTATACCTTAAACACAGCTTGCATATATATGTAGTTCTCCAGAGAATAATAAACATGTGGAACACACAACCACTGAAATGTGTGTTAATCACCCTTACACTACCAGTGCCTGCTCTGAAAAGTAAAATATCACTGCCAGGATTAGAACACGCAACCATGTACACAACCATCACAATAACATACCACTAAGCTACCTGAGATGTACCAATGGCAGTCGTGTATACTGGCAGGATAAAACACAAAAGGTAGGAATGTGTTGAAATAGGACAAACCAGCATGTACCCAATGAAAGGTGTATGTTTATATATATATATATATATATATATATATATATATATATATATATATATATATATATATATATATATATACACATATACATCATCATGTCTGTCTCCCATCCACACGTCAAGGTTTCCCTTGAAGAGTGCTAGTGAGGGGCCCTGCCTGATGTACATTGGAATCATGTTCCAAAGCATGGGGAGTTTCTGGGTCAGGAATCTATCTGTCCAGCACATCCTAGTCATCGTTGTGGTTAGGTGTATATCCCTAGAGCATGTGGTTCTCAGGGGCCTCTGTTTGGTTGGAGCATATCCAGCAATACAGAGTTGGACATGGGCCTTGTATATCAAGCAGAGATCACCTGTGAGTATGTGGTATGCAATGAAGTACAGCTGGAGTTTCTTAGGTTGGGCTGCATAGGTCATTTGTTTGAGGTCAGTAATCCCCTTGGCATGGTACTGTTGTGGTCTTCCAAGCTGTTGCAGTTGTCTTGTAAGGTATATCCCAAATGGGGTGTTGTATACTTTAATGGGTCTAATAAGTCATGAGTAGAGAGTCACAATGGCCTCCTCTGATCTGGATGCGAATCCATTAGAGATTAGGGGGCCATGTAGAAGGATATTCTAACCACCTTGTCATTATGGGTATCGAAGGAGAGATTGCTATCTACTGGGGTTCCCGGATCCCTTATTACCTTTTCTTTATGTAGGGGACTAGCACCTATGTGGTAGTCCACGGGTAATTAGTTATATTCAAAGGGGATGACTATGCACTTTTAGGCATTCAGCTTGACGCCATGATATTGACACCAGGTATCCGTCTCAGTGCGACCCTTCGAGAGGATGTCTGTAACAACTAGGGAAACAATTATGTCCCCTAGTTTGCAGTCGTCTGCAAACCTTTTCAGCCAAAGCCCTCCTGTGCTTGTCTGTACATCAGAGAAGTATATACCGAACATGAGGGGTCCTAGGACTGAGCCCTGGGGGATACCACTTGTTTATTTATTTATTTATTTATTTATTTATTTATTTTATTTTACATTTGTTAACCGGGCTAGTCCAACTGGATACATGTCCATTTTCAGTGGAGGCCCGGGGAGAAAAGCTCCTCTACAGTACTACTATAGTAAGACTAAAACAAAAACTTTATCAGAATATATCAACATATACAACTAATATCTAATAACATATACTTTAAACCTTCTGTTAGAATTAAGAACATTTGAGTACAAATATGAGGTACAGTAAGGAGTCTCTATTACTTAGAAAAGTGTACAATATGACAGTACAGATAAAGTACCTAGTTAGTCTAATACATCTTTAAAAGAAGATGGAAAGTAGAGATTTAGTTCCTTTATTAGAAGTGAGGTAATAGAAACAGCTTTGTAGAGAGTTATGTAGAGAGTTAGATATACGAGATAAAGAGAGAGTGGAAAAAATCTCATAGCAGGGAGGTATGAAAGGTTAGTCTGGGTTATTGCAAGAGCAAAGCCAGTGGTTGGAAAAGAAATGTTTAAGTTTAGTTTGAAATAGTGGGATTGATGTTTGAGTGGTGAGGTCTTGAGGTAGTTGATTCCATAGTTTCCCAACTGAGTTTGAGAATGTGGAGTCACCTGCTGAGTTCTTAGAAAGAGAAGTATGAATCAGTATTTTGTTGGAGGAGCGCAGGTTCTTCAGATTGCTATAGGGTTTTATGAGGGTGGAGAGCATTGGGGTATTGTCTGGGTGGTAAAGAGCTTTATGGGCAATTGTAAGTTGGTTAAAATGTATAAGGTTAGGTAATTCTAGCCACCCTAGTTTAAGGTTAGAACAATGGTGAGTCCTATATGGAGATGCTGTAGCAAATCTGGCAATATTATTATAAGACGTAGTTAGTTTGGTAAGATTATATTTAGAAAGGTTTGTATAGATTGGGAGGCATATAAAAGGGAAGAGATTAAGTGGGTTCTAGCTATAGTGGTTCTGGCTTCAGGAGTAAGGAAAGATTTAATTCTATACAGAGAGCCTAGTTTTCTGTTAGTTGATTTTATTGTAGAGTCAATGTGTGTGTCAAATTTGAGTTGGTTGTCAATTGTAATGCCTAGTAGTTTGGTGTTATTGTCTGGGGAGATAAGGATGCCATTGTTGGCTGTGAGAGAGAAATTAATGGAGGGAGACAAGATGGTGGGTGTAAAAATCAGGAGTTTGGTTTTCTTTGGGTTAAGGAGGAGACAGTGGTTGGAGAACCATTGCTCTATGGTAGTGAAGGTATTTTGTGTAAGGGAATAAAGTTCTGACTGTGTTGGGGCTGAGCAGATAATGGTTGTATCATCAGCATATTGAATGCAAGTTGATAGAGGAGTAGCTAGGTAAAGATCATTTATAAAGATGGAAAATAGTAGAGGGCCTAAGATAGAGCCCTGAGGAACTCCTATAGAGGTGGGAAGGAGATCAGAGAGATGGTTATGCCAGAGTACTGCCTGTTTGCGTTATTCAGATAGGATGTGAACCAATTTAAGGCTGTATTGTCAAAAGAGAGGGACT
The DNA here is from genome assembly GCF_019279795.1 of Protopterus annectens. NCBI lineage: Eukaryota > Metazoa > Chordata > Ceratodontiformes > Protopteridae > Protopterus > Protopterus annectens. The sequence goes on along the minus strand of NC_056731.1, from coordinate 1,726,534,574 downwards.
TTAGACGATGGAGGAGAAGTTTGTGGTTGACCATATCAAAGGCTTTGGATAGGTCAACGAAGAAGGCTGAAGAGGGTATGTTATTATTGCGGTTATTATTTATTGAGTCGATAAAGGAAAGTAAGGCTGTAGTAGTGCTATGGAAAGGGCGAAAACCATGTTGGCACTTAGCTAGGAGGTTATTATTTAGCAGGTGATTTAGTACCTGTTTGTGGATGCATTTCTCCATTATTTTTGCAAGTGGTGATAATAATGCTATTGGACGAAAGTTAGAATACTCAGTAGAGTCACCACCTTTGAATAGTGGGATAATATAAGAGATTTTCCATAATGATGGAATTGTGCTTTCTTTTATGGTCCTGTTAATCAATATGGAGATGGGGTAAGCTATGGCTTTTGCACCAATTTTAAGGAATTCTGCTGGTAACTTGTCGGCTGAGGGAGTTGTAGGTTTTAATTTTTGAAGTAAGGATGATATATATGTGGTGGGTATGGGTTTGAGGTGGAATGGGGGGGGGGAGTGGGACCTTGGTTTAGCAGTTTGGAGGTATCAGGGCTTTGTTGGTTAGCTAGCTTTAGAATGGCAGAGGTAAAGAAAGTATTAAAGGCATTAGCCGTTTGTAATGGGCAGTCGGGGTTTGAATCAATAGGATTTGGTGTGGCAACTTTTCCTGGTGATAGCAGTGTATTAATGGCGGTCCAGAATTTATGTGGTTGGTGTAGGGATGTTTGTTGTATCTGAGTATAAAAGTTCTTCTTGTCTTGTAGAATGGCTTTTTTTGTTAAATTTCTTTGTTCTCTGAAAATAAGGCGATCAGTTGTATTTTTAGAGGTACGCCATTTTATCCAGGCTTTGTTTCTACTAAAGATTAGGTTCCTGGTGGCATTAGAAAGCCATTGGGCTGTTTTAGATTTAATTCTTATAGAACGCATTGGAGCGTGATGTTCTAGGATTGTCAGAAAAGTATGATTGAAGTAGTTAACCGCTTCGTCTATAGGGAGAGATTTAAGAGATGACCAATTAACTTGCATAAGTTCATTTTGAAACAGAATGGGATCTAGGAATTTTTTGCTACGGGATGTTATGACTTGTGTGGGGATGGTTAAACTTGTTTTATGCCTGATGATATATGTTAGAGAGTGGTCGCTGAAGTCATCTGGGAGAGTCCCTGTTGTATACTTTAGCTGGGGACTGTTTATAAGTATCCAGTCAAGTATACTTTCTTTGTTATTTTGTTTGTTTGTTCTTGTTGGGGAGTTAATGGTTTGAGTAAAGCCATGTAGGTTAATAAGAGTGGGTGGGTTGGTGTATTGACATAAATTCCAGTCAATATTAAAATCTCCTAAAAGAATAGTTTCTTGAGGGAGATTTAGTGAAAGCCAATTTAATAGGTCTTCTAAAATAGTGGGATTTTTTCCTGGGGGAAGATAGGTGCAGATAATGTTAAGTGTTTTGTGAGGGTTGAGCTGAAGTTTGGAAATAATTATTTCTACATTATTATCAGATGGAAGAGTATGATTTTCTTTGCTTATTTGCAGTCCGGTTTTATACAGAATTGCTACCCCACCACCTTTTTTGTTTAAGCGGTCTTGCCTGAGTATGTTATAGCCAGGGGGGGTGATTTCATTATCTTTAATTGTAGGTTTGAGCCAAGTTTCGGTTAGGCAGAGTATATCAAACTGTTGGACATCTAGGAGGGCATGGATATGTGGTATTTTGTTACAGATGCTACGTATATTTAATTGAGCAATTGAGAGTGATTTGGGAGGTTTGGTAGATGGTGTTGGTCTTGTAAATAGTTGGTGGCTTTTAGAGAATGGTAGGGGTGAGTTAAGGCCAGGGTTGGGGTGGATATCACCATGTATTAATGAGCAGATTAATATAGGGTTGTAAGATTGAGAAATTTTGTGGTAGTAATAAAAATGTTTTTTAAGGCTATGAGTGGGATATTTGATGTGAGAAAGTCGGTGATATTTAGCTTGGAGGTAGGAAGTTTTGTGGATGGTGTTGAGATAGGTAATTGTTAGAGCTAGGGGGGATATTTGGGTTACTTTGTGTGGAATTGTTAGAGTATAAGGAAGGGCTTGTTCATAAGAGGTGGAGAAATAAGAAGAGATGATGATGGTTAGGAAGGATATAAGTAGCAAAGGTTGGCATTGGTTAGACATGTTTAGAGAATGTATAACTGAAATAGAGTGAGGAGATAGTGTGAAGAGTGGGAAGGAGAGAAGATAAGTGGAGAAGGGAGGGGCTGGTTTTAGAAGGTAGGGTAGGCAGGTAGGTGAAGTGGGGAGGGGCTAGGTCTAGTAGGGGTGGGGATAGATTAAGAGGGGTGTGTCTATGAGGGTATAAAGGTAGAGGTGCTAGGGGTGGGATTTGGGGGCAGGGAGGGGAGCGGAGTGAGCCCGCAGGGCGAACGGAGCGGGTAGAAACAACTGAAGGAGAGATAGGAAAGTAGACAATCAGTAAAGGAAGGTGAGTATGGAAGATAGTTGTGAGATTGAAGGAATACAGACTAGGTACACTAGAGAAAGACAGTAGATTGGAGGAAGGCAGTATAAGAGTATAAGCAGAGAGTATAGAATGGAGAAGGAGCAGGTCCAAGTATAGAAGTAACAAAAAGGCAAGTATGGGGATAAGAACAGAACAATATGAAGGGAGATAGGCAGTAGGTCAGGTAGGATAAGGCAGATGGTGAGTGTGGAAATAGTAAAGGAGAAGCAGAGGTAGAGAAACAAAGCTAAGAAAAAGCAGAAGAGGGAAGTGCCACCTAGCAGATAGCACAGGTGCAGTAGAGGGAGAGTGGGGAAACTACTGAAGGTAAATAGAGGAAGTACAAAGGACTGAGAACGGTGAGCAGGGAAAAGGAGTTGGGGCAAAGGGGTAGTGGAGAGACTAAGAATGTAAGCTACTGGCTGCTAGCAACACAGGCTCAGGCAAACTAAAGACCTTGGTCGGAGTATCAGACAGGAAGCCTTTCACAGCAAAGGGACAATGCCCATAACCTACTTTATTTTTCTTGATAGAGGGTACAAGGTAAGACCAGCTCTTTCAGTCACAGGAGGAAAGGATAGGTTCTTGACACACCAAAAGGAATTTGGCGGGGGCAGGAGTCTGTAGAGTAGAGCTAGGTCCTTGGGGTGAAAGGGAGGCAAGAGAAAGGAGGGAGAAAAAAAAAGAGATAAGGGTTAGCACAGTTGTTAACTTAGAGAATATTATAAAGTCAACATTAACATTCAATGGAAGGTGGAATATTATCCAAACTAAATTCCCTTTACAGTAAAGTCAGGCTAGTTATTTCAATGGCTTTATAATGAACAAAATAGCACTGTCCTTAAAAAAGTAAAACATTCAAGCAGTAACACTTATAGAAGTTATTTCTATTAGGTAAACAGGACGCTATATAGGCAGAGACAAAAGCAAAAGTTATTAAAGTGTCTTTAAACCCTAGAAAACACTCTAACTACAATATGAGTTTAAGCAACGAAAAGAGCACACAGTTATAATACAAATTACATCAGTGCATTCTAAATAGGATTGCATAAAACAGCAAGCATGGTATAATAACATTGCAGGAAGTAAGGACTTCTATTTTGACTAAGGGTAATCCAATACAAATAAGGCAGGTATAACGGCAATTACACAATGTCAGCCTAGAGATATGGGGCGCTTCTGCTGCAGTGTTTAGTTCAGGCAGATAGATTCAAAAAATATACAATTCAAAGGAGGCAGGAACAGCAGTAATTTAAAACTACCAGCCTCGGAATATCAGGCGCTTCTGCTGCAGTGTTTAATTAAAGCAACTAGATTACAAATAATGTACAGCAGCAAGGGTCTCAGCAAAGTTAATCAAGTCGCTGCTGCATGGGAAGGTTTAGATAAATAAAAACAGTAAAAGAACGCCAAGAAGACTATTGCCGCGTTTAGGCGCGTAAGGGTAGTAGGCAGTTCAAGGATTGATAGGGAGACTTGGCTAAAGGAGGCATTTAGGAGAGGTTAACATCATAAAGAGAAAATAAGTTTATCGCTAAGTAAGCACTTACATAGAACATTAGTTTATCGCTAAGTAAGCATTTACAAATAAACCCATGCATGTGCGGGGTCTAGGTTAGTACACAAGTTTGCTATAAGAGACGCCAGCTGAGTACGTGTACAAGCTCCACGTGGGTGGCGCAGTAACATATAACCAAAGGGCAACAGTACCTATAACTAGGCTCAAATAAGGGAAAAAAAATAATACAGGTCACAAGAAAAGAAGGCACTACATTAAGCAAATAGAACACAGCTAGTTTACAGATAAAGGCGCTAAACAGCAGAGGTGCCCGGAAAACAGACGGCGGACCTAACAGTTATAATGCTACAATTAATTTGGGCAGACCCTTTTTGAGAAGAAAAAAATAGGCAGCAGGTTAACAACAACATTCAATAAGCCCAAGTATAAGATAAGCAACACGTAGATATCATAACACACAGAACCATTGCAGTTTTTGTAATACCTCACTGTGGTGAGGAATAATTTCAGTTTGCAGAACTAGCATTTAAAGCGTGGAGTAGGTAAGTAATTGCATGTACTCCACTAGAAATACAGTCGCTTAATACATGTATTCAAGGCAACAGCAAACATCCACAAAATACAAACTAAAGACTCCACTGAGTGCACCTACCAAAGTTAGTAAGCCGGGGTAAGAGCGGACAGCAGCCAGGGGCTTGCAAGGGAAGGAGGCAGTTAAAGGAGTGGCGAAATTTCAAGGTGGGGTATAAATAAACTCCCAGAGGAAGAGGCGTGGGACAGAAGGAGAGATGGAGAGTCGCAGGAGAGGGTGGGCGGGGCTAGTGGAAGGGAAAAGAAGGGATTATTTAGGAGAGTTAAAAGTTGTAGTCAGGAAGACAAAGGTGGATATAAATAACACAGGTGGGAGAGATGAACAATGGAAATAGAACAGGAGAAGCGTAACAAAGGTAAAGAGATAGAGAAACAACTGAAGGAGAGATAGGAAAGTAGACAATCAGTAAAGGAAGGTGAGTATGGAAGATAGTTGTGAGATTGAAGGAATACAGACTAGGTACACTAGAGAAAGACAGTAGATTGGAGGAAGGCAGTATAAGAGTATAAGCAGAGAGTATAGAATGGAGAAGGAGCAGGTCCAAGTATAGAAGTAACAAAAAGGCAAGTATGGGGATAAGAACAGAACAATATGAAGGGAGATAGGCAGTAGGTCAGGTAGGATAAGGCAGATGGTGAGTGTGGAAATAGTAAAGGAGAAGCAGAGGTAGAGAAACAAAGCTAAGAAAAAGCAGAAGAGGGAAGTGCCACCTAGCAGATAGCACAGGTGCAGTAGAGGGAGAGTGGGGAAACTACTGAAGGTAAATAGAGGAAGTACAAAGGACTGAGAACGGTGAGCAGGGAAAAGGAGTTGGGGCAAAGGGGTAGTGGAGAGACTAAGAATGTAAGCTACTGGCTGCTAGCAACACAGGCTCAGGCAAACTAAAGACCTTGGTCGGAGTATCAGACAGGAAGCCTTTCACAGCAAAGGGACAATGCCCATAACCTACTTTATTTTTCTTGATAGAGGGTACAAGGTAAGACCAGCTCTTTCAGTCACAGGAGGAAAGGATAGGTTCTTGACACACCAAAAGGAATTTGGCGGGGGCAGGAGTCTGTAGAGTAGAGCTAGGTCCTTGGGGTGAAAGGGAGGCAAGAGAAAGGAGGGAGAAAAAAAAAGAGATAAGGGTTAGCACAGTTGTTAACTTAGAGAATATTATAAAGTCAACATTAACATTCAATGGAAGGTGGAATATTATCCAAACTAAATTCCCTTTACAGTAAAGTCAGGCTAGTTATTTCAATGGCTTTATAATGAACAAAATAGCACTGTCCTTAAAAAAGTAAAACATTCAAGCAGTAACACTTATAGAAGTTATTTCTATTAGGTAAACAGGACGCTATATAGGCAGAGACAAAAGCAAAAGTTATTAAAGTGTCTTTAAACCCTAGAAAACACTCTAACTACAATATGAGTTTAAGCAACGAAAAGAGCACACAGTTATAATACAAATTACATCAGTGCATTCTAAATAGGATTGCATAAAACAGCGCAAGCATGGTATAATAACATTGCAGGAAGTAAGGACTTCTATTTTGACTAAGGGTAATCCAATACAAATAAGGCAGGTATAACGGCAATTACACAATGTCAGCCTAGAGATATGGGGCGCTTCTGCTGCAGTGTTTAGTTCAGGCAGATAGATTCAAAAAATATACAATTCAAAGGAGGCAGGAACAGCAGTAATTTAAAACTACCAGCCTCGGAATATCAGGCGCTTCGGCTGCAGTGTTTAATTAAAGCAACTAGATTACAAATAATGTACAGCAGCAAGGGTCTCAGCAAAGTTAATCAAGTCGCTGCTGCATGGGAAGGTTTAGATAAATAAAAACAGTAAAAGAACGCCAAGAAGACTATTGCCGCGTTTAGGCGCGTAAGGGTAGTAGGCAGTTCAAGGATTGATAGGGAGACTTGGCTAAAGGAGGCATTTAGGAGAGGTTAACATCATAAAGAGAAAATAAGTTTATCGCTAAGTAAGCACTTACATAGAACATTAGTTTATCGCTAAGTAAGCATTTACAAATAAACCCATGCATGTGCGGGGTCTAGGTTAGTACACAAGTTTGCTATAAGAGACGCCAGCTGAGTACGTGTACAAGCTCCACGTGGGTGGCGCAGTAACATATAACCAAAGGGCAACAGTACCTATAACTAGGCTCAAATAAGGGAAAAAAAAATAATACAGGTCACAAGAAAAGAAGGCACTACATTAAGCAAATAGAACACAGCTAGTTTACAGATAAAGGCGCTAAACAGCAGAGGTGCCCGGAAAACAGGCATGGACCTAACAGTTATAATGCTACAATTAATTTGGGCAGACCCTTTTTGAGAAGAAAAAAATAGGCAGCAGGTTAACAACAACATTCAATAAGCCCAAGTATAAGATAAGCAACACGTAGATATCATAACACACAGAACCATTGCAGTTTTTGTAATACCTCACTGTGGTGAGGAATAATTTCAGTTTGCAGAACTAGCATTTAAAGCGTGGAGTAGGTAAGTAATTGCATGTACTCCACTAGAAATACAGTCGCTTAATACATGTATTCAAGGCAACAGCAAACATCCACAAAATACAAACTAAAGACTCCACTGAGTGCACCTACCAAAGTTAGTAAGCCGGGGTAAGAGCGGACAGCAGCCAGGGGCTTGCAAGGGAAGGAGGCAGTTAAAGGAGTGGCGAAATTTCAAGGTGGGGTATAAATAAACTCCCAGAGGAAGAGGGGTGGGACAGAAGGAGAGACGGAGAGTCGCAGGAGAGGGTGGGCGGGGCTAGTGGAAGGGAAAAGAAGGGATTATTTAGGAGAGTTAAAAGTTGTAGTCAGGAAGACAAAGGTGGATATAAATAACACAGGTGGGAGAGATGAAAAAACGGAAATAGAACAGGAGAAGCGTAACAAAGGTAAAGAGATAGAGAAACAACTGAAGGAGAGATAGGAAAGTAGACAATCAGTAAAGGAAGGTGAGTATGGAAGATAGTTGTGAGATTGAAGGAATACAGACTAGGTACACTAGAGAAAGACAGTAGATTGGAGGAAGGCAGTATAAGAGTATAAGCAGAGAGTATAGAATGGAGAAGGAGCAGGTCCAAGTATAGAAGTAACAAAAAGGCAAGTATGGGGATAAGAACAGAACAATATGAAGGGAGATAGGCAGTAGGTCAGGTAGGATAAGGCAGATGGTGAGTGTGGAAATAGTAAAGGAGAAGCAGAGGTAGAGAAACAAAGCTAAGAAAAAGCAGAAGAGGGAAGTGCCACCTAGCAGGTAGCACAGGTGCAGTAGAGGGAGAGTGGGGAAACTACTGAAGGTAAATAGAGGAAGTACAAAGGACTGAGAACGGTGAGCAGGGAAAAGGAGTTGGGGCAAAGGGGTAGTGGAGAGACTAAGAATGTAAGCTACTGGCTGCTAGCAACACAGGCTCAGGCAAACTAAAGACCTTGGTCGGAGTATCAGACAGGAAGCCTTTCACAGCAAAGGGACAATGCCCATAACCTACTTTATTTTTCTTGATAGAGGGTACAAGGTAAGACCAGCTCTTTCAGTCACAGGAGGAAAGGATAGGTTCTTGACACACCAAAAGGAATTTGGCGGTGGCAGGAGTCTGTAGAGTAGAGCTAGGTCTTTATTTTTCTTGATAGAGGGTACAAGGTAAGACCAGCTCTTTCAGTCACAGGAGGAAAGGATAGGTTCTTGACACACCAAAAGGAATTTGGCGGGGGCAGGAGTCTGTAGAGTAGAGCTAGGTCTTTATTTTTCTTGATAGAGGGTACAAGGTAAGACCAGCTCTTTCAGTCACAGGAGGAAAGGATAGGTTCTTGACACACCAAAAGGAATTTGGCTGGGGCAGGAGTCTGTAGAGTAGAGCTAGGTCCAAAGTTAGTAAGCCGGGGTAAGAGCGGACAGCAGCCAGGGGCTTGCAAGGGAAGGAGGCAGTTAAAGGAGAGAGTATACTTGTATAAAGGAGAGTATACTTGTAACTGGTATACAGTTGGACCTAGGGTATGCAACTCCCACTTTGTGGGTTCTGTCCGTGAGCAACTTTGCAAACCATCACATGACGTAGCGGTTAATGTTCAGGTGGATGGGTATGTTGATAATACCAGAAGGAGTAATGGTGTTGAAAGCCTATGGGAGATCTAGGTAGGCTGTGTGGACTTCCTTACCCTCATCTAATGCCTTGGTAACTGATTCTAAGAAGTCCACCAGGATTAGGAGGCATGGTCTGCCCTTAACAATGCCAAATGGGAGGGGTCAAAGGTTTGGAGGTACCCAATGTCTCTATGACTGAGATCCATGATGTGCACTATAGCCTTGCAGACCAGGCTAGTCAGGCCTATAGGGAAATAGGTCCCTTTGTGGAGTGGGATAACTGTCCCTGTGCACCATTCAGGGGGCACTATGCCTGATGTGAGGCTATTATTGAACATGGTGCGTAGGTGGGGAGCCAGTACGTTCTGAAGTTCGCGAAAAATGCAGCCTGGGATGTTGTCTGGTCCCATGGATACTGTGATATTGGCTTTAGAGTGTGTAGCTTTGAGAGGGAGGGGGGAAAGGTAGCACTGAATCTATCTGCCAGGATGTTACCAATATCAGTTGGTTCTGTAATGTTCGTGCCTTTGTGCTGTAACTCAGAGCAGATCTGGTTGTTGACATCGAGATATGTGACATAGCTATAAAATGCTTTGTGGTTGTTGTTGGAATTAGTGGCGGTTTAGTTTTCATAGCTAGCTTTGGAGGATCTTATAAGAGATCTCACCTTCTTATTGAGGCTGACCAGGGAGCTCCTACACGCATGGGATTGTACTCTTGTTTGCAACAGTGTCTTCCTCCTGTAGTACAGTTTGTTTATGGCCGGGGACCACCAGATTGGTTTCCTTAATTAGGAGTATAGTGTCTTGGTTCTTTTTGGGATAGCACAAGCCATGCACTTGTGTAAGTGCTTATAGAGTTCATTTGTGTAGGATTCAGCAGTTGTAACAGTATTGTCCATCTGCATGGGTGTCATGATGTTCACCACATCTGTCTTAAGAAGCATATAGTTGGCTTTGTAGACATATTATACTGTGGTTCCCTTAATGGGGGGTGGGGTCTGGATGTGGATATTAACAGTGTTCAGCTCATGGTCGGATCGGACCAATGAGGAGTTGACTTCACGTGTGGAGCACCAGTCACTCATGTTGGTAATGCCTAGGTCTAGGATATTGTTGCCCCTGGTGGGTGGGTGGATATGTTGATTCAGGGCATTGGTGTTTATGAATTCCTGAAAGTGTTGAGCTAATATGTTGGTACACAAGTAGTTTTCCCAGTTAATGGTGGGGTAGATTCAGTGAGACTATGTGATGAATGTTGTGTGGTGCGAATGTTTACCTTCTCCACATGACTGTCAGGGTCAGGCTTGATTGGAGAGAGCTTTACCTCCAGTTTGGCTAGATGAGTGCATCTCTCACAGGTTGTAGTGTTGGGTGGTAGGCGGAGAGGCTTGTCTGTATACATGAGGCAATGTGTACATTGCCTCAAGATGTCCAGATTCATCAGATAGACAGGTGAGACACTGACAGTTGACTCTTGGACATGCCTGAATATAGAACTACTTTCACCTAGATAAGTGTGGAAAGTGAGTAAAAGAGCTATTTTACTTCAAGCAAGTGAGAAAAGTATGTACAAAACCTGTTTACCCTTAACTCTAGGTAATGAGGAAGACTGAGTGCTATAGTAATTATTAGCTTACGTAGTGCTTATAAGTTCTGAACAAGAGCTGATCATGAATAAGCAATCCAGATAGGGTCTTGGATAACATAAACACACACCCCCAACAGGTACACAAGCATATATCCATGTACACCACAGGGCCCCTGTACCCACAACTATGCAGGTACAAGCTGCACTCAGGCTGCATGGGACTTGTCCACATCACAGGTTGTATTATACACATATGGCAAAACAAGATGCTCTCCAAGTACACATCATGTAAAACATAGCTCCATGTCAGGTTGTGTACACACTGAATGGTGCACACCAACAGGTATCACAACCCACAAAGGGGGAGACACCACTGATAATGGGAAGTACTGCACTACTACCCTACTGAGTCTGGTCTGGAAGGCCATGAACCTTGATCAAATAATTGATGTCAGCAGTACAGATGTAGATGACAGTAAGGTTGATGTCACACTGCATATCATAACCTTGCCAGGTCATAGGACATCATCACCCATACTGTGTACCACCTACACTCGGTACACTAGATGTACCTTCCTATGTCACAGGAGTGTTTCGCAACGGGACTGCTGGCAGAACCAACACTACAGAAGGTGTCTGAATAATACATGCTCATCACACCAGTGGCAGCTACAGTATGTCAGGGTTAATGAATTGCATTCCCCCTCATTGTAGTCCATACCTCACAGACAAACAGAAGGCATCTGCCTATTGAAGTATGCAAATTACTATGACCTAGGAGCAATAGCTGACTCAGGAGTGTTGTGGACAACATACAGAAGGGACTTTGTGGGTGAGGTGTGTGTGACATATGGCCACAATCTGACAGCTACATATTGCATTGTCACCTCTATGTTAATAACTTTGTACCCATGAACTACCACCTAGGCAGCGGTCAACATAATGGACACTTGTGTGTAAGGGATGCAGCTGGGCAGTTGTCGTTCCTGTGATAGCTACATCACCACACCTGTCAGGTAGTCATATGTGGCAACCCTAATAATGATAGGGTGCCATCCATGAATTTAGAGATCATTGTTCAGCCATACACAACACTCAAGTGACCCATATCAGATCACATATTTCCTTTAAGGGGTATTGGCCATGTGCAGATGGCCTACACCAGCTGTCCCATTCCCCATCTCCACTATGTAGTATGATGCATACCCTGAATAAATCCATGTCCAAACCAGTGATGTTGGACATGCTACACATACTCATCCTGATCTCGAACACATACTTCATGGACATCCAACTTCCACATGCTGGACAGATCCTTGTCCCATACACTTTACATAATCCTGCCATACTATGCATTCCTGTCCATCAAAGCTGCACATTGCTCCCCTCTCAATCAAGATGTGATGACCACATGTTAAATGTATCATTAACCCTGTGGATCAATAATGTGGCACTGCTCCACCTGGCCCCACAGACCTGCCTGTCAGCTACTGCCAGGTAACCTTTCATCCTAGAATCATACATGGCCCATGGCATATAGCCCACTAGTTGACTTTGACTGTACATGCTATAGTTGATATCCATCCTTGCAAATACCATCTGGATAGCCACAGGTGATACATGACAGAATGTTGAATTGCTGTACAGTGCCGTGTAATGTATATGGCAGAACTCATACATGTAAAACCTTATGTGAGCAAGTCTGCAGGATCACAGGTCATGTCTGTTAAGGCAATGTAAGTCCTTATATGTGACATATACACAGCATCAAGGTCGACTGCATTAATGTGGACACATCCAGCCATGTGCTGATAGGTAGGAACACCAGTATAGGCAAACAGACATGCCCACCTCAAGACAGAATCCACATGGAGTATGAGCAATGTAATCAGATGACACACACACATATATGGTGATAATATCCAGTCAACATTGAGTGTCACATGTGTGTGACACAAACACGTCAGTGTCATGTAGGTTTGCAAATACAACTATTTAAACTTAATAAATGCGATATACATGTATGTTCAGCTGCAGCTTTGTATGTCTCTGTGAGTTACTGTGACCTGTCTCCATCATTATGTCTTCCAGGTATGCTGCGTGCAAGGCTACCCCCTTTTACCCGCTTGGAGGATGAGGCCCTCATCCCATACCTACTCAACAATCATGATATCCTGTTCAGCCATGTGCCACAGGATGCACAGCAGCGGGATGCCCTGAGGATGGAACTTTGCAGGAGTGTTAATGATGGTGGTGGCCACAACCGCACATACCAGCAGGTGCACAGACACTGTACAGACCTCATTAGATGGTCAAAACAGCGTGCAAATGCAATTTCCAGGGAACAAGGTGCAACTGGTGGTGGACCACCAACCCAGCCCCCACTCACACGTACGGAGGAGCTACTGGCCAACCTGGGGATGCCTGCAGAACCACATCCACAAGCCTTAGCCGATATTGTGGAGGTGGGGGTCTCTCAACCACTGAGACTGGAGTTGCCTGGTAAGTCAGTACTGCACCTATAACAACTATATTCCATATAGTTGTATGTGTCACTGTACAATATGTAATGTAACATCATATGCAAGGCATGTATACACACATGCCACATACTATAGTATGCTACTCTGTGTATGCACACATGTGCATACACCATAGTATAGTCTAATGTACTGGTGTATGTGTTATGCATATTGCACCCTGTAGCTATTATACAGGCGTGGATTATGCTCATACTGCTGTGTTACTCCTATTTAGGTACCTCTGGTGTTCCGCTGTGACAGCAGCCCATTGCAGGTGAGACTGTAATTCTTTATCAGGAATCGTAATGCACAAATCTATCTTCCATGTGGCCATTTACAACATGTATACATAATGCATGGTCCTGTCACAATATACAGGTCGGACCTGCAATGTATCACAATGACTACCAATGTGCAACACTTGCAAACTATGTGAATCATCTCACCAACATGAATCCTCACAAACTGTCATTGCCAGATGCTTGGACAGCTCTGCATACAATGGTGGAGGTGCTGTTCACTTTAGGGACATGTACTACAGATCAGAACTACACATGTGGTGATTACAAACAGTACTACACAGTGGACTGGAGTATGGCCAGCCCACAAGATTCACTGGTGTGGATCATAGCCCTGCTATGAATGTCACACATCGTGATGTGCTATCTTGACATGTCCATGACATCTAGTGGCCTGGCTGCAACACTGCCTACCTAACCTGAAAACATATCCCACATACCACCCTTTATCTGCATAACCCTGTCATCAGTGGAGAATATATGTCATTTGGGACAACACAGACATGTGAAATAGATGTCCATCACAATAATTTGGCCAACACATGTACACACATGGCCATGGAGGATGGCCAGAGACATGGAGCAACACACACAGTAGATGTGATGTGCTTGTGAGTACACCCTGTTATAAAATGGCTACACATGGTCCAACTATGGCCTATGTATAATGGTCATATTGTAGATGTGGAACACTAGACATCCTACAGGCCTGTGCACATCTTGTGTAGGCATAACATCAATCTACCACATAAGATGTGCTGAACATCTTAAGGGTGTCACAGCATGACAGCAGTCACATGTACAGTATCCACATCAGCCCACAGATACAGTACATTCCCTTTGCTGGTGTCAGACATCAATGTCATACTTGCTCCTCGTGTGTGTGTGTGTGTGTGTGTGTGTGTGTGTGTGTGTGTGTGTGTGTGTGTGTGTGTGGTACAGAGATGTCATGTGGGGCATGGTGTACCAATGTGTTTGCCATGTCTGGCCATAGTTGCCAGGCAGCAGCAATATGGTTGCAGATGTACAGGGGTGTAATCCGTATACCCATCAGTGACCTGTGTCACAACTTCCACATCATGGTTTAGTGTGTATACACCTCAGTGACATGGGTCACATTCCACAGTATATATGTATTGTATTTGAACACAGTCATGGCCATGATCTTTGTCTGTAACTCACACTGTATAGCAATAGAGACACCTCATTATTCCCTGCAATGGCCATGCACATCAGCTAAATGCACAGTATATCTGTAGGGCGGACATACAACACTGCATTGGGACACCCTTGCCCCTCTGTATATTTGACAGGACACCATTGTGTTAAACATGTATGCATGTCATTGCACACAGCAGATCACATGTCATACTACATGTGATTGTCAAGGTCATATGCCACACATCAGGCAGGTGTACTGTTAACCTGTGCTGGTCTACATGGTGTAACACAGGGATGTATGCTAACTACTACTATGATTGTGTAATTTGCATGCCGTCTGCTATGACACATGCATGTCATTGTGTGCAACCCAGAGATGTATGCTAACTACCACTATTATTGTCTGCACTGCATGCCATCTGCTCTATCACATGCATGTTGCATGCCTTCTGCTGTATCACATGTGTGTGTCTGTGTGTGTGTCTATTGTATAGATTGTAATGTGCAGTTCTTGTCTGCCCTCACAGGTGATGTAGGTGCATTGCCCTCCTGCAGTACATCTGATGTTAGTGTCCCCACAGACTCTAGCAGTGATGGTGAATGTATGATTGAGTCATAGGCAGAGCTGTCAGGGGCTGAAACCGTGCCATTGTTTGCCATTCCATCTATAGTCCCCTGATCCCCGCACACAGATCCCATGCCTGCACATACCCCATCACAGGTGGCCATAGAGGAAAGCCAGTTGGTGCGTAGTAGCTTGGAACCAAAATGTGTGGGGACTATGGAAGGTGTGCCTGCACACCATGGTGTCAGCCAAACGACTGGTGGTGCCCCACACAGGCATGTGGCTAGTGCTGCTCGTAGGAGGACCTCTGGCCAACATGCTCCTGCAAGACAGAGTGAAGCAGCTGGTGTCACCAGATGCATGTTTCAGGCTGTAATGGAGGCACATGCACATGCTGAATGGCGCAACAGAGAAGATCAGAGGCTACAGAGGGCTGCTGTCCATTCTTTAAACAACAACATCCAGGTAATAGTAAATGCTCAACAGCAGATTGCTGAAGCTTTAGATAGACTGTTGGGTGACATTGTTGGAGTCCTTGACCATGGCATGACAATCCACGAGTGTGAGCTCTCTGTGTTGGAACATCTGGTAGGAGTGAGGCATCGGGCACGTGGACATAGGCCTGCTACATCACCTGTGTCAGGTCTACGTGTATGAGCTACCTCACATGCCCGCTCCCATAGTGGCAGTAGCAGCAGCAGTGCATCTGGTGCTGTGCTGTCTACACCATGACACAGCAGGCCATGTGCACATGGCACTGGATGGTCCCAACAGGGACATGGTTCCAGTGGACAAGTGACATCAGACAGTACCCAATCTGCACCTCTGCCTGGTAGTGCCCGTGCAACCCCTGGCAGGCACAGGTCACATGTCTGTGGCTGGACACCATGAACCATAAGGCCTTGCCTGTACAGTCTGCAGCTGTCAATAATACCCCTGTGTAGGCAAGACACATGGCAGAACTGTGTGCATACATACACACACACACACTGGAAACATATGTTATGCACTGCAACACACACATGCATAACATCCACACATGCCCAATTAGATCAAAGGCCCAAACCTACACACATGATGTCATCCAATGGTGCAGCCTAGGCCTCTGGCAAACATTATCACCCTGTGCATATGATGATGCCTGTGCTGCATCCCTGACATCCACACCATTGGTGCAGTGACATGCCCATATGGTCTGATGCACAGGGTGAACAGACTAGGAAGATAAGTGTAGTTTGCAGTTGTTGAGTACTGTTGACATGCAGCAGATATACCATGTACTACAGGTGTACAATGCATTTCATACTGTTAACAGTATGTGTCTTGTGTAACAACAGTAACTGCATGTTGGCCATGATGTTCTGCTGTCCTCCTTCAGGTCTAATTGTACCTTAGTGCATGTCATTGGTGGATGTCATTGTTTGCAGTTAGTGTCCCATATGCCAATGTGGACTACTCACAGGTATGTATGAATATACCAGCATGCACCGTGTAGCTGCCACATACCAGTGAGAATGTCCCACGTTACAAACACGTCTACCGATCCAAGAGCATGGTAGCTGTGTATTAAGCTACTGTGGCCACAGACGTGACATCCATAAAGGGTAACATCACAGGTACAGTTGCATAGAGTGGTGAGGTAAGAGAGTGGTATAGCTGATTATAAGGATAGAGGCCAGTGGGAAGCATGATGCCTCATTGGGAATCAGTAATACACATTCCCATGACAGGATACCAATACACAACCGCACCCACACACCCAGGTATTGACACAAATGTATTCAGTGACACTGTAACACACCCACACACTCACAGATTTACTGACACAGTAACACACACTCGCACACAGTTGCTACTGGTGAGGTGAGGACCCCTGCCTATGTGCACATCATCATTACAGTACTGTGCACCTACATGACGCGCCACAGACAATACACATGTACAGGTAGTCAGTACGGCCTAAGATCGGGGACATCAACACGGATAGTAGAATGCATCGCCTGGATGGTGGGAGGGGTCTTATCAGCTCAGTATGGTAACCAACATCCTCACCCCAGGGACCAGTCAGCCCTACATACACATACGGTGGCATTCAGTATTTAATACACCTATGTCACTCACATACATATACCTCACATGTGTGAGATACATGCCCCTGCCTATGTCCTGCTTTCTACATTGCAGTCTGTACAGATGTGTACACTAGTGTACAGGAGAATGAGTAACAATTGAGATGTATTCCCCGCAATACGTGACATATATGGATACACACGCGACCACACATGCCAGTACTGTGAATATCAGACCTGCCTAGCTCTTGTTATGTATGACAGACGTACAGCAGTATCGCATGCGTTACAAACTGTACTAATGCTTCCTGTGACAACAGTGCTGATATATGCACATGGGATGTCTTAACTATTAACAGGTTTCAAGTGATTTACCTTCGCTGTCACCCTGACCGCTGTCTAAGTTGTGTGTTATGTCCTTCAATTAACGAAACCATTGCTTACCAGTTACACAGGTTATTGTAGGACTGCTTGTGACACATCTGTGAGCTGTCCACAGCAAACATCCATCTGCAAAGATGCCCCACCACTTAGTTATTTCCACACATCTGTCCATACCTGAGGTACATCTTTCTGTACATTCAGCATGTACATTCAGCATGTCACCATATACAGTTGGCAATGTTGAGGCTGCATTGCAACTGCATGATGTACTAGGATACACATCACCTGCATACATCAGCAACTGCACACGCATGTTATCTGAATGCACAACACTACATGTACAGGTGTGTAGGTCTTACAATTATGGCATTTGGGTATGTCTGTAGGCATTGCAATTGGTGGACATGTGTAATGACATACATGACACATGGACTGTTGTATGATATGATGGGTGCAATGGGTGACCGGTACAGAGGGAATGTTACCTCTGTCAACATTGATATCACACCTTATGTACTGTTAGCATTCAGCAGCCATGGACCTACATTCCATGTGCATGTGTGTAATGGCTGTAGCCACCTGTTTGCACAAAGGACAACAACAGCTATGCTATTTACATGTATGTTGTGCGTGTGTGGCATGTACATACCCAGGACAGGTACATGTATTTCATATCCATACATGAGGGTGTGTACTGGTGTACCGCAACAGTCATCTGCTAATGTTGGAAAGTACCGAGGGCCCCTGGTATGTGTACAGCTGACCTGGTTACAGACAGTGGTATCATTGCATTGCATAACACATGATGAAACTGTGTCAGTACATGTGTACTCTCTACAGTTGATGTAGCGCCTGGTACAGTACACAGGTCAAGGGCCACATGATGGTGTACTCTTTTATGTCATACAATATGTATGGATGCATGTTGGTGGTCCGAGGGCATGGTGGTGTCTGAGGTTTACATCCTAGAATGCAAGTGACACTGTGTCCTGCACATGACTCATCTGTGATTCCTTTTGTGGGGGGACCAGTCAGTACATGTGAGTGGCCTTTATGTATGTGGGGACACCACCTGGAGTGGTCTGTACCTGTGTTACGGCCCACATGTCTGGTTCTGAGGTATATGGTGGTAGTGCTAGGTTCTGAGGTATATGGTGGTAGTGCTATTGTGCACTACAGAGTGATCAGCCAGGTGTTCCTCACTGCACAGATGTCAGTACTCCCCATTGTTGGATCTACAGTGACCAGCTGTGAATATGGACGCTACCCATCTAGCACTGGTTAGCATAAGAAAACAATGCAGTTGTCCTGTAGGTATATGGGAGTTAACCTGTGTTTAGGACATTTGCCTTGGAATGGCACTGTGTGGGCAGATGCGACTTGGGTAATATCCCCACTCCCTTGAATCATGGATGCGTGTAATATGTGACAAAGGCCTGCCTACTGTCAGCCATGTCATCCCAGAAAGAAAGCAGATGTTGTGTAATCAGCCATGTCATCCCAGAATGACAGCAGATGTTGTGTAAAAGACCAGTGTCAAATATATGTAGAGCAGCGTTCCTGCTAACAATGACAACTGCTAACACCAGAGCCTATTACAATGTGTTCTTTATGTCTACCTGTAATAGCATGGCCACTGTGGCCTTCCGTGTTTAGCATCAGAATGCATCCCAGTCAGCCCTGTGCTACTAGGAGTATGAGCATGCCCAGTATATCCTTGTGTAGATGGACACATAATAGTGCATTCCGACCAGCCCTGTGCTACTAAGTGTGTGAGCATGCCCCCTGTGCTACTAAGTGTATGAGCATGCCCAGTATATCCTTGTGTAGATGGACACATAGTGCATTCTGAACAGCCCTGTGCTACTAAGTGTGTGAGCATGCCCAGAGACACCTTGTGTCGGTTATGTGCCTCTGTGTATGGGCATGGCCATTGTAACCCTGAATAGTGGTAGTAGTTGTCCATTCCACAAATGGGCATACTCCAGGTCAGGATGGATTCCTACTTTAAACACACAGTTTCGCAGGTATGTACATCTTAACTGCCAGTATCCCTGTTGATGTCTGCATTCCCAGAAGGTCATAATGACAGCTTTGAAATGTGTAGTCTGTGTGGCGTGATTCGTAAGTATGTAGTATTGTAATAGTAATCTGTAAATAGGCAAGTGTTCCGTTCCTGCTACTGGCGTGTGTGTATATGTCTGTCCCCATTTGCCGAGGACTTGCTTTTAGACTGCCCACACTCCATACATTTCTTATACCCACCGTTAGCAAGGCCGATGATGTCACCCATCTACAAATACACCTCTGGGAGTACTTTGTCCCAGTAATCTCGGTAGCGCATTCTGTAACTGCATAATGCTGTAGTGTAATAAAGTAGTTAGGTCATTGTTCTAGTCCCACACTTGCCATGTGTGTGTGTGTGTGTGTGTGTGTGTGTGTGTATCCCCATTTGCCTGAGAACTGAGTAATGCTTTTAGACTGCTCACACTCCATACATTTGTTATACAAACCGTTAGCAAGGCCGATGATGTCACCCATCTACAAATACACCTCTTGGAGTGCTGTGTCCCAGTAATCTCAGTAGCGCATTCTGTAACTGCGTAATTCTGTAGTGTAATAAAGTAGTTAGGTCGGTGTTCTAATCCCAGACATGCCAAGTGTGTGTGTGTGTGTGTGTGTGTGTGTGTGTGTGTGTGTGTGTGTGTGTGTGTGTGTCTGCCTGTGTGAGACAAGTACAGTGCTTTGTAGTATTCACCATAGCGCATGCCCTAAACACGTGTTGCTGCAGTGTGATATGGTAGGGGTTTGTATACAAGACATGGCAAGTGTGTGTTTGTCTGTCAGAGCCTGTGTAGAGATGGCTGTGATTGTCTTACCATTGGGCATGTTTGGGAGACGGTTTTCCTATATGGTATCCGTCTTATGACACATTGGCCACCTCACGAGGAGTACAGCTGTCAATTAGCCACTGCGCTGTGTTGGCAAGCCATACCTATACATCTGGCAAAAGGCCTGGTGAACTAAATATGCAGCCCTACTAGTACCCGGTATATGTCCCGCACCCATGCGCCATGCACAAACAACCTTGCCTAGGATATGTTGCTAGTAACATGCATATTGAGGACAGATAGTAGGCATGGTGTGAATTCCCTGCAGAGGACATGGCACCCTGTACAGTGGTACAATAGACACATATATGCGGACATTGTGCCTTCACTATGTTCCAGACTGAATGCCTGCAACATATGTGGTGCCATCAAATGTGATCCACTAAGGCCAGACAATGCTGTACACTTGTGCCATGTATGGACCCATGCCACTGACACCACAGAATACTTGTATCATACTATCCATGCAGGTGCAGGGCCGACCTGCTCACTATAAGCAGGTTTTGCCACACCAGGCCAGTATTGACATATTGGGGTATAACAGGCTGTGTACACAACATGTGTCTGCCAAACCAGGTACACTTGTACATGTCACTGTACATGTGGGACATGCACATCCCAGGCAATGCCCATGTGAAGGACTATCAAACACAGACATGGCATGCATTGCAAAGCTATGGTCCTACACATTGGTAAACAGGATGTCAGGCCAGATAATGCAGTATCCATCTGTGTGGAACATTGCAGACCCTACACCCCTGCACTACACACCAGTGTCGGGTGATGTGATGGCAAGAATTGCCCCTCACACAGCCTAGTACAGCTATCTTGCACAGCTAAACACTACGCACTCATGGAGCAATGCATACCTGCATGCCAGTACTGGCACCCTGTGTCTGTGTGTGGGTTGTGATGCCCCCAACCACAGTCACTCCCAGTATAAACCTCATTGACATACCAACAGTTGTCAAGCACTTTCACATGCCCTAGCCCATAGAACGTCCAGATATCCCCTGTAGTGCAAGTGGTCATGTGCATTACTGCAGTGTGGCACACTAAGTAGTTGCGTTGTGTATTTGTGGCCCTGGAAAAGGTGTCAATGAGTGTCCATTAGAGAGTGTGGTTGTGGTGACAATGGCATCCGTTCACATGTTCTGACATGTGTGCCACACCTAATGTATGTCTACTATATCTGTTGCAGATGGCACTCACTCACCTACACACATGTTCTTACAGCACAGCAACATGTCACCTTTGTGGCACATGTAGTAACATCATGCACATGTAATAGTAATCAGTAGTCAGGTGTTTGTCCCTGTACTTTTCGGCATGTGGTAGATGATGTTTATGGTTAAGTCTCCAAGCCCTTCCCTAGTGTACATTGCCTGTCCCGCCCACACAATCTCTGGTGGATGTGAAGGTGTACACCTGCACAACAACAGCATGTGTATTGTAAGAGATGGAAATGGTCAGGTGATGGCCTCTGCACCTATTGCAGTCCTTCTCTAGCTGATTGCATGTGGTACAGCTGTGATGGTATTCCCATAGCCATCTGCATGATAAACACAGTACACTATCTAGAGAAACATGTTATTATCTGGCCATGACAGTCACTGTGAGTGGTACCTGGATGTGGTATTCTGACACGGTATCACAGATGATATCTGGATGTACCCCAATCATTTTCCACAGTGGGAAATAGCCTAAAGACAGGAGGGTGATGTTCCACACATGACTACAACATGTAAGTGCAGCTATGGTGCATTGAGACTACTGCCTGTTCAACATGGGTGTGGTAATG
Organism: Protopterus annectens; assembly: GCF_019279795.1. Classification (NCBI taxonomy): domain Eukaryota; kingdom Metazoa; phylum Chordata; order Ceratodontiformes; family Protopteridae; genus Protopterus; species Protopterus annectens. The sequence continues at coordinate 1,726,512,598 of NC_056731.1, read as the reverse complement.
GCTATTCTGCATGTTATAATACAGACATGACAGTACTCTGTTCATGAGGTACCCCCATCTGTAGGGCCATTTGTGAACTGGTCAGTGTGTGCAACCATTTGTTTCCTGTGTTACACACTGAACACACATTTGTGCACAGCAGAAGCATGATGTGAGGATTGCAGACAGTACATGATGATAGGGATGTGTTACTGCCATCACATCCCTGAGTGGACATGTGTCACATGAGACAGTGGTATGACTGACACTGTGTGGGATTCCCAGTGACAAGCCAATGATGGGGAACTGTTCATAGCTGTGGTCACACGTCTACTACACATTGCACGGTTGACATGCGGTATATATGCATGTGTTGTGCTCGCTCTGCAAATGTATACCATCTGTTGTGTTGGGTTGCTGGTGATATCTATGCATACTGTTGTAGGTAATCCTGTATGCTGTTGTCTATCACTAAGCCATATGTGGGTTTAAAATGCAACACCATAGGCTGAATGGTTTGGGAGGTCCCGGCACAACCTCCTGTCCCACTTCAGCTGAACATGGTACCGGGCACTAGCCCATCTGTGGCCCAGCCATTGACATCAACCTCTGTTGGCTCTGCACCACCTTCAGGTGGTACCACAACTGAGGATGGAGCATGTCCCTCTTGAGAGTGGGACCAGACAGGTTCATATCTGCTGTTGTGCTGTCCTGGACGTGTTGCGTTGGTGGCTCCCTAAGGGGTTACGAAGCCAGATATGCCAGTTCAAGGGCAGAGTGTCACATTTACAGGGTGATGCTGCCCCTCTTGGACAGCCCCTAGCACTGCCTCCATTGCAGCTGTGTAGGTGCAGTGGCAATTGCCCATGGCTGGGGACCTCCATCCCACTGTTCACATGGGCTTTTGAATGCCAAAGACCCATCCCCATCCAGGGCATATCCCCTCCACATGTGTCATACACCAACCCTGTATGCTGTCTTTTCTGTGATCCTACCTATCCTCCACGGCCATACCTACACTCCTTCCCCAACATCTGACCCTCACCTATGGACATATAAGGCCATTCGGCTCCTAGGACACCATCTGCCCTATACATAGCTGTTTATTACACACACATGTGCTCACTGGACACATGAAACCCTTGTAATATGCATCATAACATACTACTGTTATCCTCACCCCTGTCCCTCAGGTGCACAATCCTGGTATGCACATCACTCCTACATGATCCAGGTACATGTGAGGAGGACGACCCCATTGTACACAAAACACTACTGGTCCCTCTATAGTTACCCCATTTACCTTTATCATGATGATGATGTTGCACACAGTACCTTGCAAGAGTACTGTTCACACATAATGATTGGACAGGTACTGTTGTGTTAATGTACATTACATGCACAGAGTGATGCATACAGCCAATGTACAACTATTTGTGTGTATGACTGACAGATGTCTGTCTGAGGGAGTCTTGTGATCACATAGAGTAATGCCACTACATAATACAGGCATCACTAGTGTTTCCCATTTCATTAATTTGTAATGCTTTGTTGCCACATGGTATGTTCTTGATATATCTCTATATTTGTATGTACCTATATGCTGGACATAAACACTCACATGTACATCTACATGATGGGATAGATTCCTATACTGTTGAATGACTGCGCTGTATGATATGTTTGTGGTACTGTCCGTTATCTGTATATCTGCCATGGCATATTGGTAATACACATTAGCTGTGAGCACAGGGTCCTGGTTCCGATCCTTGCAAAGGAAGTTTAGTTGGTTGTAGGGCAGAACAAGCCCATTGGATACGGAGGGAGTAAGGCACATTAAAGCAGATGGGAGTGGATGTGCGTGGGTTTGCGTGGTGTTAGGCACTGATGACCTCTGGTTACAGTCTCTTATGCTCGGTTAGTCTCTACATTGCTTAACCAGTGCAATACTCGCATACTGGTAGTCAAACATGCTTACACCCACTCGCTCCCGCACTTGCAAATGCACAAACATTGGTGCTTGCATCTGTCACTCACAAACCTGGGTGTGAGCGAGGACCACAATATTACCTTGTGATGCCTATTACATTGGACTACATGACTTCAGTATCGGAACTGGCTGCCTATTAGGCGACGGCATCGCGTTCGACTGTACAGAATCAGCGGCCTGTCCAGTGATACAATCATATTTGTGTGTACCTCATACAATGTGCTCCCACCTTGTGATGCCTATTACATCGGAGTACATGAATACAGTATCAGGAATGGCTGCCTATTGGGTGACGGCATGGCGTTCGACTGTACGAACTCAGCGGCCTGTCCGGTAAATCATTTATATTTGTGTGTTCCTCTACAATCTGCTCCCACCTTGTGATGCCTATCACATCGGACTACATGACTACAGTCATAGCCGGCCTTAGGCATAGGCCAACTAAGCGGCCGCCTAGGGCGCCGCTTTAGTGGGGGCACTTTACCAGTATTTATTTGGTGTAGGTAGACCAGGAGGGGGCACTGGGTGGTGTGGTGGGGTGGTGCGGTTGTGCCCTTTACCTAGGGCACCAATTGACCTAAGGCCACTCCTGACTACAGTATCGGGAATGGCTGCCCATTAGGCGACGGCATGGCGTTCTACTGTACAAAATCAGTGGCCTGTCCAGTGAATTAATCATATTTGTGTGTTCCACATACACTCTGCTCCCGTCTGGCTGATACATGGGAACCAGGACTCTGCAATACAAACAAGTAGTTGGGTTGAGGGAGCCACATCTGTCAGCCGAGTCATGCTACCGCATACCTATTAAAGGTTTGCCACCTTTTCAATTGGCCAAGATGGGACTTTAGGGTTACCACCTGTCCCACTTTGTGAGGGACAATGCGAAAATAATCAAGACATAGCAAATGTCCCGATTACAGGACATTATTATATTCTATGTTTCATTAATAATTGCATAAAACAGTTATTTTATATATGAAACTTCTATATGTTATGTGAAGTAGAATAAGCAATTCAAATGTAACTAGATTAAGCTTTTATTTGTGCAGATAAGTATAATCCTGTACTATGCACGGCTGTAGGTATGTTTTGTCCTGGAAAGTCTGACATTTCTACAGAACATGTCCCACTTTGGCCATTTGAAAAGGTGGCAACCCTATAGGACCTGTATGTAATGATGTCAGACTTTGCAGGGCAACACATACCCACAGCCAGTAGAAAGGGGAGTACTTCACTGTTTTGCTTAAATAAAAGGTCACTCTTGTAGCATTATAGTTGCTTATACTGTTACTTATAACATTTAGGTGTTTCAGGTGAACATAATTGTTTTATGCACCTACTACAAACAATATAGGTAATCTTTGCCCTAAATCACAGGACATTTGCCATAATTACTGTTATTTTGTAGGACACAACTGCCCAAAGGGGAGTGTCCCTTGCAAAGGTGGACAGGTGGTAACCCCAACCCTATTATTCTATCAACTTTCTAAGGTAGTCGGCGGAACATGCACTTTCTCTCACTATCAGACCTCTCATACGAATGGGGAAGAATGAACACTGAATCAGGGACACTGCATAATGACCTAAGGGACACATTTAGAAGGTTGGTGCTATTAACCTGTCACAATGATGGACACAGAGCACATATGTATTCATACACATTGTCTGAGGTACATGCTGTTTATGACTCTTACATGTTGTCATTATTCATTATGTGTATTCTGCCACCTTTCCTCTTAATATCACTAGTTCTAGGAGGGTTTAGTTGGGACTGTGTTAGATTCTGATTCGTAATCACGGACGTTCCTGGTAATCAGGGACAGTTCAATGATATGGTCCCTATGTGTTCCCCTAGTGGTTTACGGACTGTCCAGTAGATGTGCTCTTAAGGTTTGGGAGGTATGGGCATCTGCTATACCCACATCTGAATATTACTTACACCCACGGGGTGGACCTAATATGTGTCTGCCAGCCAATACCTGCATGCCTAGCCCCATAATCACATACCCATAGTTCCCCTACCTGCCACTACTCTACAGCACTCATCCTTACTGTGGGCACAGGTGGGAAATGAACACACCCCTACACACTGCCCACTCTCCCCATGTCGGGACACATGTCGTATGTTGTGTCAACCCATGTGTTATCAGGCTTGCACAACCTACTCTTCTATGTACAGCTACATCCTGGTCATGTTTACTCCCATTGGCTGGAAGTGCCAAATCTTTGGTGTCCCACAAGGGACGTGGCTGTCCATGTTTAAAGTGTAGACCTTGTAGATCTCTCCCACTGGTAGTTTCCTGCCAGTGGTCTGGGAAGCAGTGTTGTATTTTCCTTTATTGCGTGTCTGTATGTCTCACCGGCCTAGCTGGGGGGGGGGGTGAGAGGTAGACGTTTGTTGATTGGACCTCCCACCAACATATGCCTGGTCTAAGCATATGTTACCCGTAACTGCTGTAACATAACCTAGGTATATACATGTGTATATTTACTGTAACATATATATATATCTATTTACATTAATATATACAGATATATCTGCATATGTATTCGTACATGTATATTCATATCTTGCTGTTTTATATATATATATATATCTATATATATATATATTTGTGTGTGTGTGTGTGTGTGTATATATATATATATATATATATATATATATATATATATATATATATATATATATATATATATATATATATATTGATTATATATATGTACATCTGTGTGTCAATACATTCCCCGTTCATAATCACTTACACATGCATAATGGTGTTTATATATGTTTCACCAGCATACTAGTGCCTTATTCATTATAACACCAACACTTCACTCCAGTTATCTTGTAATTGGTATGTAATACATTATACAGCGGACAGATGTTGCTATATGTTCATGTATGGATTACCGATGGTAAGTCGAATGTGATAGTGTGATTCGACTAATCTCTCTTCTGCACAGCCTATTATTCCATCTACTGTCGATGTTTGTATGGGCACATTCCTATTATTTATGTCAACAAATGGAATGCTTGTGTTACAGAATGTGTACTTTAACATATATTGTTGTCTGCATATGAGTATGCATATATATCTATTACGACCTAGCTGACCTCCACGAGGTGGTCCATTAGAAGCGGCCTATCCAACCCTGGCACGCCTGGATCCATAACTGCATACCCATAGTTCATGCGTAACAGCCATTATCCACTTGTTAACACAGCCATGACACACCTTTACACATTGCCCTCTCCAGAGCTTTTGGAGCCCTACAAACATTTTGTCCCACCTCGTGTATTCACAGGGTCTCTCGCCATGTATATTTGCACATACGTGCATTTCCTGGGATTATGGACTCCGGCCATTTGCGCTTCCCAATTTGTGGAGGTCCCAGCATGGGACTACATTCAGTGTGTAAAGTAGACATAGCATTTCAACGATGTTGCTCCCACTGGTAAAACCCTGTCTGTGGTGTGAGTAGCTGTGCTCTGCTCACTCCTGGGCAGCTTTTTATGACATACGCTGAAAACACTATATAATACCAACATTGCTCTTGATTCCCTTCACATCCCTTGTGTATGCTTTATTGTTACAACGTCCATTCTTTATATATATATATATATATATATATATATATATATATCTATATATATATATATATATATATATATATATATATATATATAAATATATATATATATATTTTTTTTATGTGTGTAGATATATGTTTATACACACATATATGTGTGCGTGTGTGTGTATGTATAAATATATATATATATATATATATATATATATATATATATATATATATATATATATATATATATATATATATGTGTATATATATTACATCTGTACATACAAACATGCATTTCCTATGCTGGGAGCTGCTTATACCCACGCAGGTGCACTCGCCTATGCTTACTGTGCATTACATATGTTTACTGCCACTTATTTGTGCTTAGTTGTGCCTTATTCATTATGACAATACCACTTTGATTGAATGGATCTGGTTACTAGTCCCATGCAATACACACATTCACCTTTACATGTTTAAATGTCGGCTTTACAGCAGAGCAACATTCATTCCACAAGGAAAATGATATGTGCTATTGTCAAACTTGAACCATGAATGCCTTTTCATTAGGTGGATGCTCTAACCACTACACTATTGGTGTGCTGCTTCATTTATATGTTTACCCATGGTTCATAGTTACCCGAACACATGCCTCGTCACTTCACTTACACAGCAGGCATCCCTTTTCCTGTTGGGAAAACTGCACTACTACACATGCACCATTCCCTCTTCCCTACTGCTCTGGACCTGTGCCGCATGTTGACTCACTCCTAGGATATTCATACCTCCAAAGCCTATAGTCCTGGCACATACGTGTGTTCGATTGTCAGGGTGTTCATATGGTTATCCAGGTTTAGGCTTGTCCAACTGGGGACTGGGACTGCCCTGTACCTAGTTGAAAGTCAGACTTAGCACGGGGAGATCATTCGTTCCACTTTTAGCGTCCTACCTGTGGTTGGGGATGCAGCGGTGTGCTCACCTATGGCCATCCTGATATATAACAGCACTAACTATTGCAGGGATGTCCACTGCTGTTTCCTTTCACATTCATTATGACTGCTATATTGTGACCATGATCATTCTTCATATCTATATATATATATATATATATATATATATATATATATATATATATATATATATATGTGTGTGTGTGTGTGTGTGTGTGTATATATATATATATATATATATATATATATATATGTGTGTGTGTGTGTGTGTGTGTGTGTGTGTGTGTGTATATCGGTCTGTACATACACATGCAAATACACCTACATGCTTATTTACATTTCCCATACCGTTGAATCACCACCACTTACCGTTGTGCATACATACCCGCTTACGTCTAGGGTTGCCACCTTTTCAAATGGCCAAAGTGGGGCATTTTCGGGACACACATCAGATTTTACAGGCCAACACATACCCACAGTCAGTACAAAGGTTAGAACTTTACTTATTTGCCTAAATGAAAGCTTATTCTTGTAGCAGTTTAGTTGCTTAATCTGTTTCTTGTAACATTTAAGTATTTTACATACAGAAATAACTGTTTTATGCAACTGTTACATGAAATATGGGACATAAGTATTTCCTACAATCACAGGACATTTGCCAATGTGTTATATTTGGTCTGGACACAACTGCCCAAAAAGGGACTGTCCCTCGCAAGGTGGGACAGGTGGTAACCCTACTTACGTCTGTTTTAATGCGACTTACGCACCCTATATCCGACTGCCACTATGCGAATGTGTAAGGTATATATTCCCGATAATGCACATGGAGAGACATGCATCATGGTCAGGTGTTTAATCCCGGGTTGTAGGTTCTGCAGGACCGGCTGGAGGCTGAGCAGTCTTGTGGACAACTACTGCTCATACAACTTGTGTCCAGATGTATACAGGACTGGACATCGTGTTGTGACACCAAGTCTAATGTTTAGAACAGATACTTATCCCATGAGGGATATCCAAAAATTGTGGGGACCGATGACCTTCTTTGCTTTACAGCAATAAGGTAGGGTTATACATGCAAAGGATACATAGTTTGCAATCCTGAGACTGCATAGGGTGAGACTGCCTACTAGATATGGGTAGGGGTCACTATGTGCAGATATGGCTGTGCCAATCTAGCAGCCCGAGTATTGGTGGTTTTGGTGGACATTCGTGAAGGGGGGGTGTGCTGTGAAGGGGATGATGGGTATTCAAATATGTATCCAGGTGTGTTGGGGTTGGATGGCTCAGTTCAGGCCAGACCATTATGTGGGTATGTGCTGGTAACGCTTCTGTACATGTGTATTACACTTTTTAATGTTCACATGTTTATGGGATTGTATTGCGGATGTGAATATTTGTTCTTTGGTTATCTTCCTGATTCACTCACTGCTCCCGCGTAGACCTCTAGTTCACCTATTGTGCATCCAACCCAGTCTCCCCTTGGTGAATTATTACATTACCTGTCACCCTCCACCCCCAAATTCCACAGACACCTTCCATCCCTTCTCTAGTTGATGGCCCATGGCACAGTCAACAGAACACATTACGTACACTGCTTATCTCTGGGACCAATATGGTTGTGAGGAATACCCAAGCATTTCTGATCGTCCACATGCTGTACTTCATGCACACAGGTACACGCAAATACTTATCTTTCATGACATGGTAGTTAGACCCGTATAATACCCGTTCATCTATGGGCTGTCCTGACAAGGACGACTTGGACCGCGAATGGGTAGATATTGGGTGAATGCTCTGACCTTTGGTAGGGTTGCCACCTTTTCATGTGACCTGGTTGGGACATTTTCGGGACACACATCAGAGTTTACAGGCCAACACATTCCCATAGTCATTACAAAAGATAGTAATGCCTAAATATAAGCTTTTATTGTTGCTGCGGTGTAGTTGTTTATTCTGTTTTGTTTACCTGCTTATTCTATTTCTTGTAACATTTATATACAGAAATAAGTATTGTATGGGACTATTACATAAAATATGGGACATAATTTTGTCCTACTATCGCAGGACATTTGACATTTATAATGATTTTGGTATGGGCACACCTGCCTAGAGGGGGACTGACCCTCACAATGTAGGGCAGGTGGTAACCCTAACCATTGGGCTAGGCTTAGCAATGGGTGGTGTGCTAACACGATGCGTTTTGCTTCCACTTGGTATAACTAGTGAAACTACAATGGAATACGGGCACGGAGTTTTAAATATCATTTGTTCGAGGGACGGGGACTCGATATTCAGCTATGTGCCTTTGTGTTTACTTTTTATCGCGGTGTTTGCAAAAATGTCTTGGATGCTTTGCATACCTTTCAGTATCCATGGACACTGACAGGAGTGATTTCTATTAGAGGTAGGCCGTACTAATCAGCATTTTAGGTTGCGCATATGCAGCCGACATGTTCACACCTCCGTGCAGCACTTGGACACACTGCCTGCACTCATACACATTTCCTATGCACGTGGCCGTTACGGCAGCATGCCTTCATTAATATGCACGTAGTGCTGCTGTGCCATCTCTACGCTGCATGGTCGGTGCAATGCTAATGCCGTCCTTGCACCAAGCTTCATGAATCCCGGGGAGTATATCTGTTACCACCACCACCATTTACAGAAGATGACTTGCTCATTCCTCCACTGAGGGGCTGATCAGTATATGTTTACTACAAGCCTTAGAGCAATGAACTGCCCATTTCATAATTTCTACTAACACTAGTGCATTTTACGCTCATTCATTTATTTATTTATTTAAAAATTTATTTATTTATGTTTTTATTGTCAGCTGCTACTTGAGTAGGTCCTAAACCCTTTCTATCATCACCCACGCCTTAAGAGGAAGACTAAATGCAAAGAGTAAATAGGTGAATGATTTTAGTGTAACCAATCAGCAGCATACTTCTAGGAGGTAACTGCAGTAGCCAGAGAAATCAAATTAAGACACAAAAAGAACAAATTGTGTATACTTCATCTACTTGGTACATTGTTATAAGGGCTAATATATGCGCCAATACCAGCATAGTTGGTCATCTATAATAATAATGTCATATTTAAAGTTAGTGTTGGTAAACATAGCATGTTATTTTTATAAAAAAGGCTGCAGAATTGTTAACTGATGTATTTAGATGCATAATCTAACTGAGCAGTAGATTCCAACACAATGTCACAGAAATGGAAATACTGAAGTTATACAATACTTCCAATATCCACCATCACAATGGGCATGCACATGGTACTATAGTATACATGCAGCATTTTGCAATCACATACTTCATCAATGGAAGACACTACTTATGTATGAGCTAGTGACAATACTTATAAATTTCAGTGTTGACTATCTGGTATTTACAGGAAACAGTTAACAGGCAACATTGTCTATTCCTGCTTTATGGTATGGTTCTCCATACCAGGCACAACAAAATATCCATGTAGATTATGAACTACTGCCAGATGCAGCACAGAACCCAATGTAGACCTTGAGAGCTGTGCCATACTGAAAATGTATTATTGTTAGGTTTATAGTAATTTGCATATTGCATATTCCAAGCCAAACCATGTTATATGCTGCCATACTGAAAATGTTATATACTGCCATACTGAAAACATTGTGTGAATTAGTCTGACTGATGACTAACATTAATCTGAAAACTGCGTGGTGAGAAAATGATACTGCCAAACAGGGTTAATCCCCATTTCACACCACACATAAGCATTTACAACGGCTTCATCCTAAACTTAAAGAGCAGCAAACCCAAATTTGGAAAATTCTTGTGGACAAAAAATGTGTGCAACATGCTTAAGATAGCTTGATATATAGTGAGTTACTTAAGTGCCCCCTGGCTAACATTGTTAAAATGACAATGTAATTGCTTTATGCCCAGTGGGCAGCACGTCACACATGTAAGCAAATCAAATACACTTCCTCTGAATTCTATCATTGACTTGCAACATCTCGGGCTATACCAGCAGTTTATACAATAAGTAACATTTCATTATACATACTTTTGTCTTGAAGTATAGCTGAATTTGCTCAAGGAAGAGATAATCTACATAATTAACAAATGTAAATACATACAGGAAATGCATAGGCTATGCTGTATGAAAAACAACATATTTATAAGATTAGTACTTTCACTACTGCCTTTTGTAAACAAGGCATGACACATTAGAGACGTGTAATTAGACTTGACAACACACACATTAATGAAGACGCATTATACAGCCTGTGCTTACAGTTTTGTATCATGAGTAGTGTTGATGTGTAACATGGCTATGATTGTTATATTGTCTAGATAACCATTCACCGTTTGTGTATTATTATGATGTGTTTCCTTTACTGCATTCTCTGAGACATTTGCTAAAGTACTGAAATGATTTGGAATTTTGGCTCCTGATAACTTAGATGCTGGCTCTCTTCTCAGTACTTACAAACATACTGGTCAAAACACTTCTCATGTTACAACTGCCTTCACAGAAGTGTTTGTAATTCATACATTTATTATGGCACAATATCTCTGAAAAACCCAAACATATTAATTTCTAACTGGTTATGCAATGCAATGTACCAAGAACAAATGCATGGTTTGCACAAACAAAATGCTTTCGTTTATTTATTTATTTTCTCTTAACTAATAAGTGTCTTTCTCCAAGGCTGGAAGTAATATTTGTAGGATTTTTCAGTCAGTCAGGTTAACGCTGAGGCTTTCAACAACAATTTCATCTGACCTCATGGATATTCATAAAATTCTAAGAAATCTTAAATTTCATTACATCCCTCAGGAGTCCACTTGTCTGTAATTAAGTATTGCTTTATGCTTGTTTTTAAGAAATACAATATGCACATTATAACATAAACTAAAGAAAAGAATGAAAATTGTTTTATTTGGCATGTAGAAATCACATAGAAAGTGAAAACAAGCAAGTAAAAATCAATAAACGAAAACATTTGCTCTACAATTACTCCAGTGATTTTTAGAATTTAGAGGTTAATCAGTTTTTGCAGGCCATGAAATGTGCAAATATTTTGCATACATGTTGGTGAAACGTATAACTTCCAGAAGTACTTCATAAAGGCTGGTAAGGGGAATCACTTGGGAGTAACACATGACTGAAGTCAATGTTGGTATATCTCTTTAAGTAATTATGAAGCTCACTCTGGAGGCAGTAGCAGACATCTTCATACTGATTTGGTTAATGAAGAACTTTGCCGAGTGGTCAGGGATATGCTTGAATTTGCATAAGTTCAAATTCTTTGCAGCCAGAAAACCCACTATAAATCCTAATCCATGAAACTCCTAGATACTTAGGTATTGATTTGGCTCCTGACTCATTGGATATGATTAATAATAACTCAAAATTGATAGAGGAGTAGTGGCTGATAAGGGCAGACAGCTGGCAGTGAATGCATTTTCCCCCTTCTTGGCCAGGTAACCCTGGATGCAATGTTTGCATCCCCTTTGTTTTTATGTCTGCTCCAGCATAATCTGGTCATGGGAAACAATAAGCCATTTCCTAAAGATTGCCAAGCTTACATCACAATTTATCTGAGACCGCAAGAGATGGCTTCTGAACAAGAATATTGACCTTTGTTCCACACCACAGTTGGATCTAGGAGCACTTGGCTGAGACCGATACACAGGTGCATTACCCTGGCACAGTTTTCTACTCATAGCTAGTAAATTACTCCCATCTGAGCTCAACTGGAGGCTGAAATACTGAATGCTTCCTTGAAATGGGGGTTGGCATAGTACCCTCAGGGCTTTCCAAGCATTTGAATTACTGGCACAGTATTTCTTCCACCTTCTCAGCCCTCTGGACAATATATAAAGTGGTTTCTCACAAATATATCTTGGGTTCAGCCATTTTGTTCTTGAGATGATCCAAGTTGAAGGTAGAAAGCTTACTCACTGTAGAAACAGAATGGCCCAGATGAAAACATGGCATATGAGTTTTCATTGCCTTTTCACATCTGCAGGATGTCGTGGGGCAACTTCAGATATTCTTTTAGAAATATTGGGGCTACCTCAGAGATTCCTTTAGAAATATCCTATATTATGGTGTATATACAAGATCAAGTTTTAAGGGCCTGCATGCTGAACCATTTCTCCTTCTGAGGCTGATAAATGTTGGCTAGCCCCCCTTCCCCATAAGCACATCCACCTGTCAGATTTAGACATGTACAGCCCTACCTGAGTATAAAGTACATCGGCCACAGTCTTGGAATCTACTGAGATGTGCAACTAGATGAGCATTTGCCTTAGTCACTAGACCCTTGATTCCCAATTTGTATATTTATGGACAGAGTATAATGTGTACTGGATCCACATGATAGTTTTAAGAAAAAGCTTAGATGTCACCAACAGTGAGGGGGTTGCTAAGCATGGAGATAGTTGCCCTACATAAGTTCTGGGAACTTAATGGAAGTGTTTGATATCCTTAGCTATGAAGGCAAAAAAAAACAGGTGTTTTGAACTTTCACTCCCTTGTCCTAAATCAGCTTTTCTTCTCTAGTGACTGTTCATTTAATGACTTGAGAGATACTTTCGTAAACTGGATTCAGCAGCTTCCCATAGCGCTTTGGGATTACATAGCCTTGCATTGGAGATATCATTAAAAAAAAAAACACTAAGTTCAAGCTTGTTATCTTCCCCTCCCCCCATAAATACATAAAGCCTAACGGATGCAATAAGGAGGCTCTACTCTGTACCTCTGCCAGTCTACATTCTAGGTTTCTAGCATTCTTACACAAGAAAGCCTGTTTTTGTTTATTTTGTTCTTTATTTCTTTGTTGTTTATAGCACTTTGTGTACTGTGTATTTTTTCTAGCTAGTTTTACTGTGTGTGAGGTATTAACTGGAAATTGTCCACTCTTATTAAGCATCTGTTGGGTTGTTTGTTTATGATAACTTGTTGCATTTAAACTCTTTTTTCTCGTGGCTACTTTAGCTGTTAAAACTTTCATTTAAAGGCTCACTGCTGCTTTTCAGCTGTGAGTAACATTTCTGCAGTTTGTTCTAAGTAGTGGGGATATTTGTAGCATTTCCATATTCAGGCTTGTATTTGGGCCTAGTGTTTGTGGAGGCTGTGTGTCTGAGCACATAATTCAGGGACATCTTGTTTTAGCCAAAGCCATCAGGCATTTCAGTGAGAGTGAATTGTTTGAGGTCATTGGCTGACTGAGGTCTCCTAGACTACAGCTTAGACTAAGCACCTCATTGGTTCTTTTGAGATTTCTTTCTTAAAAGCTGTCTCAGGTTTCAACTTTCTGTTACCTAAGAAGCTCAGTTGTGAGTGCTCTGCCATTTTACAGTGAGCTAATCGAAGGAAGGACACTCAGCAAACTCGGAGCTATAATATATAACATTAAGTATCCTGTTTTTTGTTTATTTTGTTCTTTATTCTTTGTTGTTTATAGCACTTTGTGTACTGTGTATTTTTTCTAGCTAGTTTTACTGTGTGTGAGGTATTAACTGGAAATTGTCCACTCTTATTAAGCATCTGTTGGGTTGTTTGTTTATGATAACTTGTTGCAGTTAAACTCTTTTTTCTAGTGGCTCCTTTAGCTGTTTAAAACTTTCATTTAAAGGCTCACTGCAGCTTTTCAGCTGTGAGTAACATTTCTGCAGGTTGTTTCCCACCCTCTCTCCCTGTTGGTATAGTGTTTTTATAGTTGGTGGCTTTGCAGTTGCCCGCCCCTAGTGTAAATTTGATCTGGGACCCTCCTCCCAGTCTAGTGTCATTACCTCATTCTACCCAGTACAGGGAGAGCATTTGAGAAGGCCAATCACCTTATTTTCTGCTACTCCTTTCTCTCTTTCCACAAAAAAAAAAAAAAAAAAAAATGATCTGCTTTTACTGTATTTGTGTTTTTTCCTACTTTATTTTGCTTTTGCGTCATCTTAAAAGTACTCAATTGTATTTATTACTGCTTGGTGTAACTCATTCTAAGCCTTTTAGTTTAAGCACCTGGGCTTCAGACCAGTTTTACATTAAGAAGGTTTGTGGTCTGCACTGTAGTGGCAGGACAGGTAGCTTACATCCTTCTAAGTTGGGAACTGCTGATTGAGGGCTCAGTGTCTGTTATTCTAAAAGTGTATTAATTCTGGTTTAAGCACTTGGGCTTGAGGCCAGTTATTTTACATTAAGAGGGTTCGTGTTCTGCACTCTTGTGGGAGGAGAGGCTGGACTTTGTCCTTCTGAGCTGGGAATTTCTGGTTAAAGGCTTATAGTGCCTGCATATTTGAACTGCTTCTTACTGAAATTGGTACACCTTGTTTGCTGTAGCATAAACTAGACCCAGGCCTGCTGAATCTAGCTTTGTTTGTATAACTTGAGCACTAATCCAGGCATTCTTTAAAGTATTCAGTTGTATTTATTACTGCTGGTAGTAACTTGATTAAAGTGTAGCTATAATTTCTAAGTCTTTTGGATTAAGCACTTGGGCTTCAGACCAGTTGTTTTACATTAGGAAGGTTTGTGGCCTGCACTGTGCTGGCAGGACAGGTAGCTTACATCCTTCTAAGTTGTGAACTGCTGATTGAGAGCTCAGTGTCTGTTATTCTAAAAGTGTATTAGTTCTGGTTTAAGCACTTGGGCTTCAGGCCAGTTATTTTACGTTAAGAAAGATTGCGGTCTGCACTCTTGTGGGAGGAGAGGCTGGACTCTGGCCTTCTGAGCAGGGAATTTCTGGTTAAAGGCATATAGTGTCTGCATATTCTGTTTCTTGCTGAAATTGGTACACCTTGTTTGCTGTAGCATAGACTAGATCCAGGCCTGCTGAATCTAGCTTTGTTTGTATGCTTGTTGTTTGTTTATTTCCCTGAAACGCTAATTCCACCTAAAATGCAGCCTTTTAGCACTTCTGTGGATCCCTAGTGATATCTGCATTGCTTACTGTACTTATTTCCTTGTTTCACTTGAAAGAAAGTTACTGTTTGTCGTTTTTGCATTTAAGTTACCTGTAACACATTGCATTTAAGTTACCTGGCACTTGCTCACTAAAGCAATTATATAAGTCAGCTCTAAAAAATTAAAAGCACTACACCCTCACAAACTCCCCTTGAGTACCTTGTTCCCCACTGGCCCTTTTTTCAATTATAAAGGAATTCCCAATACTATTCTAGCATGTCCAAAGGTCAGTTGTCAATCTCCTCTCTGGTCCAGCTGGTGAATCTGGGAATCTTGAGGCAATGTTACAACTGCCTCATGTACACAGACAACCCTCTCCTCCTCCCAACAAATTCCAACACATGTGAGAGATGCAACCATATAGCCAAACTGGAGGCTAAGCTCTCTCAACTCAGTACTGGCGTAACCAGTCAGGAGGAGAAGGAAACCACACTCACTACAATTCCAGTCTCACATAGACCTACCACGACAACAAACCAAACACATAAACACACAAAAACATACTCGGAGGCTCTAAATAAAAATCTGCCTAAGCAGCAGAGACCTCCAAAGCAGACACCCAAGCAACCGCTACCCCAAAACAAAACACGTGCAACACATAGCTCACAAAGCCAGTGTGCCGAACAGTCACAGCCCTTAAGGCTAAACAACACACCTGATACACTTGTAATAGGTGACTCTATCGTCAGGCACACTGACGTCCGCTCACCAGGCTGAACAAGGAGAAGGTCACTGTGAGCTGCCTGTCAGGCGCTAGGATCCGCCACATAACACAAGCACTCAGGTCACTCCAAGGCAAGTACAAATATGACTCAGTCATTGTCCATGCTGGTGTGAATGACCTGAGACGTACCTCCCTGGACTACATGAAAAGAGACATAGAGGAGCTCTCTGAGCATGTAGCCCAGGCCGGTATGACCCTGACTTTGAGTAGCATCTTACCCTCACCAAGAATGATGCCACAATATGAAGACAAGATGATCAATTTCAACAATTGGCTTAAGTGTTGGTGTCATTCAAAGGGGATCCAATGCCTGTCAGCCTGGGATGACATGCTCGACAAGCCACGATGCTTCACTAGGGACGGCATGCACCTGTCACCTCTGGGCTTTCGGATATTGGCAAAGACTCTTGCTACCCCCATAGTGCCTTTTTTAGGCAAGGCTCAAAAGACAAACCCACCTCCATAGGTATCACAAGGGATAAGAAACTAAGAGTAATGCTGCTCAACGCCAGAAGTCTAAACCCTAGATGCACGCACTCGAAACTCTCCATAGCATGGAGAACTTCGATATCTGTACAGTAACAGAAATCTGGTTCAAGGCTCCTGAGAGCACCCCAGCACTACCAGGTTATACCTCATATCATGCTTTTCGGCCCCAAAACTTGGACCGAACCACAAAAGGAGGGGGAGTATCAATATTCGTCAAAGATACCCACACCTCCAGGTTGGTGGCACAGCACAAAGCATCAGAGACTATCCATGTGCAACTAACTGTGAGTAAAACTGCCTTCCAGTTTATAGCCTGCTACAGACCACCCTCCCAAACACAGGAAACCCACTCGGCCTTCCTGAGAATACTGGAAAATATGAAGGTCTCTCCAAACACCATTATATTGGGCGACTTCAACTACCCAAACAAAGACTGGGAGCATTACTCTAGCTCCAACACCCTAGCCCAAAGGTTCCTAGAATTTATAAACTCAAATGCTATGGAACAACTTGTTACCACTCCCACAAGAGGGGAAAACATACTGGACCTGATCATTACCAACATGGGGACACTATGCTCCAGACCAGAAGTGTATCCCTCACTGGTAAGATCAGACCATAAACTAATCTCACTGGATATTCACATCCCGACTCCACCCCCTGCCCAGAAAACCACAGTGAAAAACTTCTCTAAAGCAAATCTCACATGCCTCAAAACTGAGGCAAAATCATTCAAAGCCCCCGGGCCTGTGGAAAATACAGCCCAGACCGCAGAATCCTTTATAAACACATTCTATGAACACCTTCAAGAATGCATGGATCATGCAATCCCAAATAAAACCAAGACCCAATCCTCCAAAGGCAGACGTCCTGTCTGGTGGACCCCAGCCATAAACAAACTATACAATAGAAGGAGGAAGCTACTACATGATAGAGCAAAATCCCAAAAAGTGAAGGCATCTCTGATCAGTATTAGCAAAAAAACTACGGGCACTCATAAAATCGTCTAAGGCCAGCTTCGAGAGAAAAATTGCACAGGACACTAAGGATAATCACAAGGCTTTCTTTAGTTATGTTAGGAACCTGGGTGGGAATTCCCAGATATGCTCAGAATTAGTCCAAAATGACAAAAAATACGCCGAGCCCACAGACATTGGCAACATCCTAGCTGACAGGTTCAGTGCAAACCCCCCCCTCCCCACCAAAAGGGAAAATATTTATCTCAACAGAGTGCTGCCCTCCTGACATCTCAGATGCTCAGGTAAGAGCCGCCCTCTCCAAAGCAAAAAACACAGCATTAATGGGACCAGATGGTGTCAAGGGCTGCATCCTACATGAACTCCAAGAAGAGCTAAACCCAAACATAAAACTACTGTTCAATCTTAGCCTTACTACAGGATATGTACCCAAAGAGTGGCATACAGCAACAGTGGTCCCTCTCCACAAAGGTAGTGCCTCAATGGATCCTGGAAACTATCGCCCCATTAGCCTGACTAGCTTGGTCTGCAAAGCTATGGAAAGGATCATCATGGACCTCATAAATAAAGATATTGGGGACCTACAGACACTGGATCCTACCCAGTTTGGCTTTGTTAAGGGCAGATCCTGCCTCTTAAACCTGGTCGATTTCTTTGAAACAGTCACCAAGGCCATTGACGAGGGGAAGGTGGTCCACACAGCCTACCTGGACCTCGCAAAAGCCTTCGATACAATACCCCACTCGGGCATTATAGATAAGCTCACCAGCTTAAATATAAACCCCTATGTCACTAGATGGGTTGCAAACTGGCTCAAGGACAGAACCTACATGGTTAGAATTGCTGGAGCCATGTCAGACTCCAAACCAGTTACAAGTGGCGTCCCACAAGGCTCAGTCCTGGGACCTCTCTTGTTCGGTATATATTTCTCGGCGGTACAGGCCAACACGGAAGGACTGTGGCTGACCAAGTTCACAGATGACTGCAAACTGGGCGCCATAATCAACTCTCCAGCCGACACAAGCATCCTCCAAAAGGGCCTCATAGAAACAGACAACTAGTGCCAAGCCATGGCCTCAAGCTAAACGCCAAAAAGTGTATAGTCATCCCCTTTGGCAAAAACAAAGTGCCCACAAATTACCACATAGGTGGTAATCCATTAAGTACAGAAGAAGTCATTAGGGACCTGGGGACCCAAATTGATAGCAATCTCTCATTTGACAACCACATGGCCAAAGTGGTTAGAAAAACATTTTATATAGCCCACCTAATCATGAAGGGATTCACATCTAGATCAGGGAGGTCATCGTGCCTCTTTACTCATCCCTCATCAGGCCCATAATTGAGTACAATGCCCCTTTTGGGATGTACCTTACCAGACACCTGCAGCAACTGGAAAGACCCCAAAAGTACCTCACCAAGAGGATCAAAGGGCTCAAACAGATGCCATATGCTGCCCGGTTAAAGAAACTCCAGCTCTACTCAGTGGCATACCGCCTGCTCAGAGGCGATCTGTGCCTGACGTATAAAGCCATGTCCAACCCGGAATTAATGGACATGCTGCACCTCAGAAAATCCAAATCCCATCGAGCTACGCGCTCGAGAGACTTGAACCTCAGCACTGAAATAAATAGGACATGCTGGAGGGACAGATTCATAACCCAGAGGCTCCCTTCACTCTGGAATAAAATCCCAGTCCAGGTTAGGCAGAGTCCCACATTGACTCTCTTCAAGAGGAATCTTGATGAGTGGATGGGAGATCGTAGGTTTACCCTGGGTATCACTTCTGTGTCAATGTTAGACAGAGGCACAGTATACTAACCTCAAAAAAAGGCATAGCAAAATTAATTTAAAATGGGTGGCGAAAGCCAAACACACTCTGGCTAGGCTTATAAATGCCCTAGGGCAGATAGTCTAGTATGAACCTGTGAACCTATGAACCTATGAAATAATTAATTTTAGCAGAAAATATGTTGTGTGTAGATTTAGATAAACAGTTGTTTAGCACAGATTTTAGTTTATAGTTATGCCAACAGTTACTTTCATTAAGGAACAGATTTGAGATTCTTGACTGACTAATAAGACTGATCAAGAAAAATCCTGGAGCCAATGTAATGATAAAACATTGTTAGCATCATAGAATGCTAGAGTCCTGAATGCCGGACCTAAGTTTAAAGTAAGAATGTACAAATTAAAGGAAATTCATGTCGACATTGTATTTATCCAGCAAACAAACCTCACAAAGCAGAACAGGGGATAGTTAGCAAAGTTCTGGAAAGGCTGGACAGTCTCAGTGGGACATCATCAGACAAGAGGGAGTACAAGGACAAAATGATTGATTTCAACAATTGGCTAAGCTTCTGGTGTCATTCTAAGGGGATCCAGTATCTGTCTGGTAGGGATGACATGATCGACAAACCATGATGCTTTGCCAGAGATGGCCTGCACCTGTCACCCCTGGGATTCCGGATACTGGCTAAGGCTCTAGCCACCCCTATAGTGCCCTTTTTAGGCAAGGTTCAAATGACAAATTCACCACCATAACAGGTACAAGCAAGAAGAATCTGAAGGTATTGCTACTCGATCCTCAAAATGCACTCACTCGAGGCACTCTTTAGAATGGAGAACATCGACATTTGTGCAGTGACAGAGACCTGGTTCAAGGCTCCAAAGAGTACACCTGCATTACCAGGCTATAATTCATACCACACCTTTTGGCCACCTAACCTGGACCAAAACACTAAAGGCGGAGGCGTGTCCATATTCATTAAGGATATCCACACCTCCAGGCTAGTTGCTCAGCATAATGCATCCGAGATTATCCAAGTTAGTTCAACTAACTCTGGGCAAGTCCGCAATCCAAATTGTAGCTTGCTACAGATCCCCCACCATGCCCCAGGATTCCCACTCGTCATTTATTGATACAGTGGAAAATATTAGGGTACAACCTAACACCCTAATATTGGGTGATTTCAACTACCCCACCATTAACTGGGAAAACTATTCATGTACCAACTCTTGTGCTCAACGTTTTCTGAAATTCATAAATTCCAATGTCTTGGATCAACTTATTCACACACCCTCCAGGGGCAGCAACATCCAAGACCTGGTTACTACCAACATGAGCAACTGGTGCTCCACACCAGAGGTCAATTCCTCATTGGTCAGATTCAACCACAAGCTAATCACCCTAGACATCCACATCCCTCCCCCATCCCCCATTAGGGAAACCAGAGTAAAAATTTTCTCCAAAGCCAACTTCACGCTTTTTAAGACAGAAGTGACAAACTTCACGACACCCATGCTGATGGACAATAGAGGTATGACTGCTGAATCCTACACAAATGCACTTTATAAGCACTTACACATGTGCATGGATCATGCAATCCCTAACAGAACCAAGATGCTATCCTCCAAAAAAAGGAAGCCAATATGGTGGTCCCCTTCCATAAATAAACTCTACAACAGAAGAAAGAAACTGTTGCAAAAAAGAGTAAAATCCCATGATTGGAGAAACTCCCTGGTCAGCCTCAGTAAGAAGCTGAGATTCCTCATAAAATCCTCCAAAGCTAGTTACGAAAACAAAATCACCACTGACTCTAAAGACAACCACAAAGCATTCTATAGCTATGTCAAGAATCTCAATGGCAACACTCAGATCTGCTCTGAGTTACAGCACAATGGCACGTAGTAAAGCTTAGCAAGATTTTGTAGTGGATTTGCATCTACATGACAGTGTGGCATATTTCCCGATACAGAACCGACTGATATTGCCAACATCCTGGCAGATAGGTTCAGTGCTAACTTTACCCCCCTGTCATCCCCTAAAGGGCCCATCTCTATACCAGAAGAATGCAACATTTCCTGTAAACACAGCTGCACAGGTACAAAACACACTATCCAAAGCCAAGAACACAGCATCCATGGGACCTGACAACATCCCAAGTTGTGTTCTACATGAACTACAGAATGAACTGGCACCCCACCTAAGTACCATGTTCAACCATAGCCTCACCTCAGGCTATGTGCCCACTGAATGGTGCACAGTGATGGTTATCCCACTTCACAAAGGGGGAGCGACCACAGACCCCAGAAACTAAGGCCCCCTTAGCCTAATGAGCTTGATCTGCAAGGCTATGGAACGTATCATCATGGAACTTATAAACAATGACAATGGTAATCTACAAACTCAGGACCCCACCCAGTTTGGGTTTGTAAAAGGCAGCTCATGTCTCCTAAACCTGATAGACTTCTTTGAAGCAGTCACCAAAGCCGTAGATGAGAGTAAGTTGGTTCACACAGCCTATCTAGATCTCGCCAAGGCTTTTGACACCATCCCCCACTCTGGAATTATAGATAAACTCATTAAACTAGGTATAAATTCCTATGTCACAAGATGGGTTGCCAACTGGCTCACTGACAGAACCCACACTGTGAAAGTGGCAGACTCCAAATCCAACTACAGACCAGTGACAAGTGGAGTACCACAGGGTTCAGTCCTGGGTCCTCTCCTGTTTGGTATCTACTTCTCTGAAGTACAAGCTAACACAGAAGGTCTTTGGTTAATGAAGTTTGCAGATGACTGCAAGCTAGGAGCCATAATCAAAACTCCAAAAGATGTGGACATCCTACAAAAGGGCCTCGCTGAGACAGATGCCGGGTGTCAAAGCCATGGCCTCAAGCTCAATGCTAAAAAGTCCATTGTCATCCCTTTTGGTAAAAACTCTGTACCCATGAACTACCACATAAGTGGTAGTCTACTTAACACCAAAAGTGTGATAAGAGACCTTGGGACACAGGTGGACAGTAGTCTCTCCTTTGATAATCACATTGCCACAGTAGTCAGGAAATCCTTCTACGTGGCACACCTCATCACAAAAGGTTTCTCATCTAGGAAAAATAGGTCATTGTTCCCCTCTACTCGTCACTCATTAGACCCATTATAGAGTACAATGCCCCTTTTGGTATGTACCTCACAAGACATCTACAACAACTGGAAAGGGGCAGAAATACCTCACAAAGAGGATTACCAGCCTCAGACAGATGCCCTACGCAGACCGTCTAAAAAAACTGCAGCTTTACTCCATTGCATATCGCCTACTCAGAGGCAATCTCTGCCT
Organism: Protopterus annectens; assembly: GCF_019279795.1. Classification (NCBI taxonomy): domain Eukaryota; kingdom Metazoa; phylum Chordata; order Ceratodontiformes; family Protopteridae; genus Protopterus; species Protopterus annectens. Next base: position 1,726,489,829 of record NC_056731.1, on the reverse strand, counting down.
ATTGCAAAAATCTATGTCAAACCCAGAGCTTTTAGACATGCTCCACTTAAAGAAATCCCAATCTCTACGAGCTACATGCTCTAAGAACCTAAACCTCATCACCACAACAAACAGAACATGCTGGAGGGATAGATTTCTGTCCTAGAGACTTCCCATACTCTGGAACAAACTACCTATCTATATCAAACAAAGCTTCTCATTAGCACTCTTCAAGAAAAATCTTGATGATTGGATGGGAGATAGGAAATCACCCCAGGGATCACTTCTGTGGCTCTGCTCGACAGTGGCACAGGAAAATTATTTTCTTGGGAGGCGAAAGCCAGGGTACCTTTTGGCTAGGCTTATATAGGCCCTAGGGCCAATAGCTTAGTACCTACCTATAAACCTATGAACCTATGAACCACACTTTTAACACATCACATAAACTGGCAGTTGACAGAAATGGTTAAGCATGCTGAGAACAGATGGGTGATAGCTAAAACAATATTTATTACCACTATATTATGTTAGGTAACCTTTATGGTCTTAACAAAGATAAAAGCTTTCATTTAATAGAGTTTCAAGAATAATTATCAAACTTTGTCTATCAGTTTTGGCAGTCATAGTTCCAAGGGATTTTAATGCCAGCATCAATCCTGCAATGTACAGGTCACCCACAGGCAAAACTAGATATCTGAAAAGTGCAAAAGCTTAGCAAGATTTTGTAGTGGATTTGCATCTACATGACAGTGTGGCATATTTCCCATTGCCATAGCATAGCCATTTCTTACTTTGCCCATGCTGTCAACTCAACCAGCAGATTAGGCTACTTTATTAGTGCAGTGTTAACTCCTGATTGCTAATTCTCAGATCATAGTATTATAATGACAGAATTCTTGCACACATCGTTCACCATTCCTCCATGTGGGTGGAAACTAGAAACCCTGCTTTTGCAAAGGGAGGCATAGTATAATAAAATAAAAGAGGGTACGCAGGTCTTTGGATGGGCCCATGGCATATGCAGGGAAACTATAACTTCAGACTAGTACAGGTTTAAGCTGTACATTAGACATATGCCTCAGCAGGAAATGGAATACCTAAGGGATAGGACAGAGTATATATTGCAACACTGCAAGACAAAATTATAAGTGTTTCAGACTTAGTTTAAGGCTGACAACTATCAGGACCAATCCATCTTTAGACAAACTAAAGGCATGAAACAAGAAATAAAATCTATTCGATTCAGCTACTTACAGGACAGATTAGAAAGGATAAAATCATATTATTACACAATGTGCATTACATCTCCCAAACTGTTATCCAGTAGAAAAAGAGAAATGAAGAGTTACCCCACTCTACAGTGAGTGAGACATGGAGAGTCACAACCTAGTTGAATAGTGGAGTATTTTGGCAATAAAAACAATTATACTACAGTGACTACCAGATTCATATAGGGCCACATTCCTAGACAGTTTATATCTGCCAAGCTTGAATGAGGCACATAAAGAAAAACTTGCTGCTCGTATTGAAATTCATGAGGTACTTCCAGCCATTGAAATTCTTACATCAGGTAAAGCTCCTGACCCAGATGGCATTCCCATGGATTTTTATAAACAATAAAGTCAGACAGTGAGTCTTCCTTTACACAATCCTCCCTCAAAGTCATATAAGGAAGATGTCTACCATACTCATGCTTATTGGCAAGATGTCTGTTATTCCAGAAAATAGGCAAAAAGACAGGCAATCACCCAATCTCCGTACTACAATCACACACCGAGATCTATACAAAGATAATGACAAGGAGTTTAGAGGGAATCCTCCCTAAATTAATTAATTCTGTTCAACAGGGCTTTGTGAAAGTGTGTCAGAGAGGATCTGCGTTTGCTAGGATATGGCTTAATGCCCTGCAAATAAATAAACTCAGCCAAAAATCCTGGATGTTCTTATATGTTGATTTGCAAAAAGCCTTTGACATGATCAAATGGGACTTTATTTTGGAGCTTCTATATAAATGTATGTATATAAATATAGCTTTCCAATGGAATGTATTACAATGTAACAGATACTATGTCAGGATCCATTATCGTTTGTCGCAGTCAGTGGTCTGGACACATCTGTTTTCTTATTGCAAAGGAGTACAAGAAAAGAGTGCTCCCCCCTCCTTTTTATTCTAGCAATGGGCACACTTGTAGACTGTTTTCAGCAGGCATGACTAAGGTTGGGCACTTCTATAATGGGAGAGGACTACTTAACCCCTACCAAGTTTGTGGATGATGGTGTTATTTGGATGGTTGAGCCTTTAGCTGAGCTGGAAAGAGTCTTATGTATCCTCTCTATCCTCAGGAAAGCCTCTGATCTAGAGGTGAACAAATAGAAGTTTAGCTTAGTGCATCTCAATAATTCTAATTGTGGAATGTTAGAGGAACTTTCAAAATACAGGATACCTGCTGTGAATCAAGTACACTATCTATGAATTTACATATTCAGCCAACTGAAGTTTACAACAGAATTGAACTGCCCTCTTAACCAAGACGACCATTACATTATCAAGATGGAAAATACTAAATCTCTCATTCTGGGATAGAATTCAAGTCATTAGAATGATGATCTTCCTCTTAATAGTGGGACACCTCCTACAAGTAGCAGTTTCAGAATATCCTTCCAAACTTCAGAAGATAATAGTGGTTGTACTATAGGACAGCCATCTCCCAAGGGTATCTAGGAGGAATTTGTTCAACCCGCTTCAAGAAAAGAGGATGGGCCTTACCTGACTTTGGATTTTATGCTGGGGAGGAGCATATGCACAAGTACTCAATACCAGAAGCCTTCCAATCTGGCTCCTGTTGCAACTCAGGGTAATCTTAATTTGAGGGCCATGTCATTGTATAAGAGGGAGAGAAAGAGTATGGGATCCTGGAGAGCTTGATGACATGGTAAAACAGCCTTTCCATGCAAAAGAATACCTGCAAGGGATCTATTTGAAAGTACTGAACAGCTGGATTGTCAAATCCAATATAGTCAAGACCATATGATCCACAATTTAGTCCATCAACAAAAATCATAAACTCAAACAACATCCACAAACAAGGGGAACAATGCTTTTGCATGGGGGAAGCCCTCCTGCACCCACACACCCCCTGATAATTATATATATATATATATATATATATATATATATATATATATATATATATATATATATATATATATATCAACTCTGACATTGCACTACAGTGGGGGAAAGGGTAAATTCCCTGATCCCCACTGTAGTGAAATCTCAGTCAGAACAAGTCGACGGGCTGAATTGTTGATCATATGGTCTTGACCATATGGGTTTCAACAATTTGGCTGTTTGAGTCTTTAAATAGACCCCCTACTAAGAGCTTGACAGATGGCATAACTTTCTTCTTCCGGCTTTTCCCAGTTAGGGGTTGCCACAATGGATCACCTGTCTGCTCATGATTGGCAGTGGAGTTTTACAGTGTCGAGTTGCCAGCCTAGCGACCAACCTTCCACAGAAGGCACACACATGCACGCACACACACCTAGGGCCAATTTAGAGTGTCTAGTCCATCTACAGCATGTCTTTAGGATGTGGGAGGAAACCAGAGCACCCGGAGGAAACCCACGGGGCCACAGGGTGGACATGCAGACTCCGCACAGAAGGCACCCCAGCCGAGGATTGAACTGGAAAACCTCTTGCAGTGAGGCGACAACGCTAACCACTGCACCACCTCAGCTGCCTGACAGATGGCATAACTATATTTTATTCAAATCAGATTTCTTGAGGAATTGTTATCTGGGTGGATTTACTTGATAAAAACAAAGAGAAGTTCATATCTTTTCCCTGCATGCCAAAGGAAGTCAGGGGAGAGGATTATTTACTTTTGGCAATATATGCAGTTGAGTTATATTTAATTGAGCTTACAATAATACAAGAATACCTCTTGACCCCTCACACCCTTGCTATGTATGGTATGGGAACAACCAAACAACTTTAGTTGGGAGCCTTTCCAAGTGCTATGGCTACATACAGGCTCACAGCAACGATAGGGTCAAAACAGGTTAGGATAAATTACTATGTTATCCGATAGATGAACATTCATGGTTGTGTACTTTAGCAACATATAAGCAGAAAAAGTATCCCTTACTAAGTGATCAGTAGGTTATAAGTGGCACACAGATGGTAGTTGGTCCTATGTTTGATATTATAGTCCACAGTTTAACAGGGGAAATGTTGGAGATGTTTGTTGCCAACAGCAGACTATTTGCAAATATGGCACTGTCCAGGTAGTTAATACTTCTGGAACCAAATTACAGAGTTAATGAGATGGTCAACCAGAACCTCCATCCTGTGCACCTCCAACATTGTGTACTACTTATTTACAGTTTGGTCTGATTCTCACTCATTACCAGCAATTGTTTTAAAGTGGATTAAAACTGTAACTGCCATTGCACACTTTATTGTGTTTAAGCATTGGACATATAGACTACATTTACAGGGCTCAAGTAGAGAGTCTGCTGTATCTTTTTCTAAAACTAAATGTATCAAATGACCCACCATAATGCTGTTAAACTTCAGGAACTTTGGTCATCCTTTCTGTATGGACCAGAACGTATAACATTCCTTTGATTTGCCAGTGGTTTCTACTATGGCAGCACATCTTGTATATCAGTATACAGTAGCTGCTATGAACAAAATGTTTGGTTTTCCACATGTATTTTGAAATTCATGTGTGACATTCCCTTCATTTTATCAATTAATAGTACAAAGGCCTAACCTAATAACCTCTCTAGTTGTTAATGCTATATATGACTATGGTCTTAGTACGGACGAATTGTTATATGTAAGATTTGACATCTGCTCATTATTTGTTGGTTATTGATATGCTTCAGCTAATGCTTACATTATCAGGATGTTGATATGTAGATGCAAATTCAATAAAGCTTACACAGTAATTTTTTCCGTGTGCGCATAGTGGTGCAATGCGAACAAGACCACACCTAATTTTAGATTCAGTAAACTCCTTGTAGTGGTATGCAATCACACGCATTCACGTGCAATAACAGAACGTTTCATGGAATGCAAATTTCAGCATAAGTAGCTGAAATTTATGCTAATGATGAGAAACAACACAGTGGAGTGATCAAACAACCCTCAACAAAACTGTGTAGACGTGTACATGTTCATGGTGTATGCAGAAATATTTCACCTACAGGAGTCTACCCAGAAGCAAGGGTATGTAAAAGTCCAGAAATTTGGACAGAATGCCCATGAAAAGGTAACAACACACATATAAGGGGAGATGCATAAACTGTGGATGTCCAAAAGCATCAGGGGGTATAAAAATAGTATACATTTAAAAAACATTTTTACATGTTTGCACAGTGTGCCACTTGCCACAAAAGATTTTCAATATGAATAACAGAAACGTCACTGAAAAGAGGAGTATTATATAGTATCACAATAGGTACAATAATACCCTACCCTGTGTCTTTAAAGTAGTGCTCCTGTGTTGTTGCTCAGCTTAGACTGCTACAAACCATGTAGTTTCCAGGTTGTCAGCATGGATGTTATGCAAATGAGTGGAAAAATAAGTGGATTTGTAGAATCATAAAAAGTGGGAACTGTGTACAGCTGTTCACTTCATGTAAGCACCTATACTGTGTTTATGTTTGCCATGGATGTCGATAACATCAGAGGTGTGTGTCAGGTAATTTGGGCCTTTCTTTTTTGAGTGTATTGTGCATACTTGTGCAATGAGCTGCTTCACACAAACAGTTATGGTGATGCATACCTTGTTTGCCTGACCAGACTACCCACATATTAGACATGAGCTAGACTTCCAAAAATAGAAACCGGATGCATTCAGTAAATATTGCTGAGCACTGCTCGTTGCAAACTTAGTAAATAGAGCTGCTCTCTGCTCGTTTCTTCCAGTTATAAGACTTTGAATAAGTACTTCTGTGGTGAAAGGTGATAGATAACATACTGGAGTGCAGATGGTCCTGGGTTCAGATACAGTGTATGGTAACTTTTCTCAGGTTATAGAAATGAAGTGTAAGTAGTGTTTTCTGTATGTTTCATGATGACAGAGAAGAAAATATAACATTTTTACATGGTTTACCTTAATTATGACCAAGAGTGTAGCTCCATAAGTATGGCAGGTGGAAACAGCCATACCAGTCGAACTTCAAAGCAAAAAAACGGCCAGCACCAAAGTAGTGGAAAATATATAATTTTATTCATAAGAATACCATGGCAGCACCATCCAGGGTAATGTGAAAATCACAATACCCAAAATTATCAGACCGGTTTCGGCATAACCTGCCTTCCTCAGTGATAACATTTAGTAAATCACATATACAAGCCTACTAGTGGTCAGTTATAGATGCTCATTTAGACCTGGGGTAAATAATCCCCCTAATTTAATTATCCATCCTTTCTCCTTTTGGTTAAGTGTAGTATGCCTACCCATTTTATTGGTTCTATCACCTTCAATTCTATCAATAATCATAAAATTAAACTGGGCAGAGTCATGTTTAATTGTGTGTGTATATATATATATATATATATATATATATATATATATATATATATATATAGAGCACTAGAAACCTTTTCAAAGATACAGATGCTTAAGAGTCGGGAGGTTTGTCCCACATAAAAAGTGGAACATGAACAGGTGGGCAAATAAATTAGCCAGTCCGTACCAGTCTGATAATTATGGGTATTGTGATTTTCACATTATCCTGGATGGTGCTGCCATGGTGTTCTTATGAATAAAATTATATATCTTCCACTACTTTGGTGCTAGCCATTTTTTTGCTTTGAATTTACCTTAATTATGCACTCTGTTGGTGCTGGTGTGCACAGGGCAATACTGCGCACTGAAGCAGGACCTTCAAAAATCATGTTAATTATAATCTAAGTAGGTGACTTCCATCTTAATTAGTCAATCCCAGAATGTGAACCTACTCAAGAAATGTATAAAATATGCATACAGCCTACATTCTGATTTTCCCTTGATACAGCAACACCATTGGACTAGAGACTTGGAAATTTTAACTGAGATAATGCTAAGGGCTGCTGTAGCTATTCTACATCTGTGTGTGCTAGAGGCTGAAGTCACTGCTGCTGGTACTGCTGACAGTAAGACTAGACTGAGAAGGAGAAGAATGTTCAGACCCAGGGTAACCTTCCAGGTGCTACATGAGCTGGAGATTATAGAGCACTACAGGGAGGACAGAGACATATTACAAGAACTCTGTGAGCTCTGCCACTCTGTACTCAGAGCGAGAGCCAAACGAGGAGAACCCATCCCAGTGGAAACTAAGGTATGTGTAGCCCTTAGGATGTCAGCTGCAGGTACTTTTCAAAGACCAACTGGGGACATGATGGGGGTGTCACAGGCATCAGCATCGAGGATAATCCACCAGTTCTTGGATGCTATGCCCCTACATGCAAGTGAGCACATATCATTTCCCCTTACTGCTGAGGACAGGGCCAGCAAAATGCAATGGTTCTACCATGTAGTACACTACACGGAAGTACTGGGTGCCAAAGACTGCACTCATGTACACATCAAGGCACCACCTAGTGACAAGGTAGAACCTACACTAACCGCAAGGGATACCACTCCATCAACTGCCAACTCATGTGCAATGCCTAGGGGATTATCTTGAATGTGTGTTCTGGCAGCCTTGACAGTTATCATGACTCCAATATCTGGCACACATCACAGCTGTACCAGATGTTTGCTATGGGGGGACATGCCAGAGGGCCCTTTATTGGGGGATGTTGGCTATGCCCGGGAACTGTAGTTGATGACACAGATCAGAAATGCACACACACCTACTTAAGAATGCCATAATGAGCACATGCACAAACTAGGAACATCATAATGTGTGTGTTTAGGCTTCTGAAGTCATGGTTCCAGTGCATAGATATGTCCAGTGGGTACTTGCAGTATACTCCATGCAGATGTGCATAAGTATGTTTTATAACCCACAATCTGATCATGTAGAAACAGCTGCAGCAGGATCAGCAAGGAGAAGGGACCCCCCCCTCCTCCCACCAATGCCTGGGTCATCACAGTCACCAGAGGACTCGGAGGAGGACCCCCCAGCTGCTGTCCCCAGAGGCAGACATAGACATGCACAGTGTGCCCTTGCTTTGGCTAAGAGACAACACATAGCACATTCACTGACTACTTAGGGATCTAGGGACTAATACCTTTCTTCTTCTCATATACATACATTACAAATCATGCTAGGCAACTCACATAACCTGTACATATCCATGTATTGGTTGTGTACTGCTTGCATCAGACAGAGTCAGCCCAGAACTACAGTTGTGTCAGCCACTGCATTTTCAAGGTAGGTCCTTAACCTATACTGTAGTCTTGTGGAGTATTATGATGTATCTTTTTTATCTATGAACTTGGTACAATATGCAAGTAAATAGTGCTGAATCTGACATAAAATTAGGTAACATGTGACTATTGACACTATTTCACTAGTATGTGTACATTTATAATTAGTAGGCCTCATGCATGAAGCCTTCATACAGTCCTACTGCAGCAGATTACTGTTACATTATTCAGGACAGAAGTTAGAAAGTGAGTCTACACATTGCAGTTTCTGACTTCGGACTTGTGTGCATCCTAACAATGGATGTAGTTTGTTCTCCCACAACCCAGAACAGGGGTGACCCTTGCAACTGCCATAACAGTAACTCATCTATGCCCCCTCCAAACACATGGTAAATGGGTGTTTGCCACAATTATTATCCCCCACATTTCCAGGAGAATACCGTAGATTTGATCATACATTGTATGTGTTAAATAACTTATGTATTGGAGTGTATATTGCTATGCAGGTGGTTGTGTGATGAATGACCTGTGTTCTAGCTAGCTGCTTCTGTGGCCAAAATAACTAAGACAGACATCCTGTCTGATCAAGCTATAATGCTGCTGAGGGTTTGAATCCTGGTTTAAGTAGGTTTTGGATGTGTAGCAGCAATAGGCTGTATTTTACCAATTTTGACTCTGTGTCCCATACTGTTATCAACTTTGTCTTGTCTTAATTCCACATTTGCATGATGTGCCGTGTGATGCCTACCACTGCTACCAATATGTGGTGGCCACAGATATGTGTCATCCTCATGCTAGGCCAGTAATCAAGGAGCCTGAATCCTCACCACTGACACTGGAGAGGGACGTGCACTTGGAATACAAATGGATATACTCAGTATTTATAGATGCAGACTTTTCTGCATCAAGTACAGTTTCCCTTAAGAGCACAAAGGGAACACACTCAGCCCAGGTTCTAGATGTCTCTTTATCTGTTTGTATCCAGGTCCCCAATAAGACTTCCAACTGGTACAGCTGTAGGTTTAGATGCTCAGCCGAGTGTCCAAGCCAAGCCTCAAGTACCTTCTCTGTGAACTCAGCGCTTCATCTCTACTCAACTACTCAGCACAAGGACCTCTCTATCATGGTAAGGCTTGGCATGTTAACATGGTACAATTTGTGCCCCTGCCTAGCAATTCTACCATGTAGTTAACATCAATGACCTTCCTTACCACCTTCAAGGGTCCCTCCCAAGTTGTCTGTAGTTTCTTGTGTCTGACAAGAATGAGAACCATCCCCTGCTGTCCCACAGCATACTTTCTGGCACGAGCATTCCTGTCATACTAGACCTTTTTTCAGTTATTGGGCTCCTGCCAGGTTTTCATGGGTCAAGCCCATGAGCTCCCTAACCCTTGTCCTGAGGTTTAGGACATATGCAACAACAGACTCCTTGTGGGAGTCACACTCACCCTCCCACTCATCACAAATCAAATCTAAAGGCCCTTTCACCTTATGTGCATGCAGCAACTCAAAGGGTGAAAAACCTGTGGATTCCTGGGGCACCTCTCTGTAAGCAAACAATAGATGGGGCAAATATTTGTCCCACTTCCTGTTAAGCTGGTCTGCAAATGCCTGTGTAATGGTCTTTAGCGTAGTGTTTAACTTCTCCACAAGACCATTAGTCTTGGGACGGTAGGGGGTTGTCTTTAGGTGTTTCACCCCACAGTGTTCCCACAGACAAGCCAGCAGGTTTGACATGAAATTGGCACATCTGTCAGTCAGTATTTCTCTTGGGAAACATACTCTGCTGAAAATCTCTAGCAAAGCGTTTGCCATCTTTTCTGCCTTGACAGAGGACAGAGCCACTGCCTCAGGGTATCTAGTAGCTAAATCTACTACCAGTAGGATATAATTCTTCCCTGTGGAACTTGGGCTCCCACAATATCCATCACAACCCTCTGAAATGGCTCCTCAGTCAGAGGCAAAAGCATCAAATCAACTTTGACCTTGTCTCCTGCCTTGCCTACTTTTTGGCACAGCTGACAGGTCCTGTAGTACTCTGTTACATCTCTGGCTATCCCAGGCCAATAAAAGTTCTGCATAATACGTCTCTTTGTGCACTTTATGCCCATATGACCTTCAAAGGGAATGTCATGGGCTATGGCTAGAAATGCCAGATGTTAGGCTCTGGGCACTACCATCTATTGTATTTTCTCACCTTCTAGCCCTCATTCAGGGATCCACTTTCTGTACAGTAACCTTTTGTTCCAGTATACAGAATCCCCTTTTCCTTGAGAATCAGGTGCTTCCCTAGTTACCTCCCTCAAGCCTCTTAGTGTAGGGTCTGACAGCTGAGCCTGTCTCAACTCTCTCTTTGTATCTCTTCCCAGCTCCTCTTCCACAGGAAGTCTGGTATTCTCTGACAGCAGTGCCTCACTGTCAGCCTGGGTACTACTACTCACCTCTGCCCTTGCAGTCACTCTGTCCAAGGGAACATCAGAACCCACCAGCAGCTGTAGCTCACTTTTACTCTCACTGTTACAGGGTAGCTCCATCCCTGAAGTACCCACATCACCACTCCTGGCTTCAGGTGTGCAGTCTGTCTAGGTCTCCCCTAGGCTACCAGACCCACATGCCTGTCTGTAAGCCTGACATGCATGTCACTGCATGCACACAAGGTACTGCATCATCAAAACCATTCCCTATCAAGACATCTGCAGGGGTATCCTCAAGCACACCTACTTGCTTGCTTCCTTTTCCACCCTCCCAGTCAAGGTGAACCCTAGCCAAAGGCATTTGGAATGGGATTCCTCCTAAAGCTCTGACTGGAGTGGACTGTCCAAGCAAGTACTGCTCCTCTTTAACTACTGCAGGCTTTACAATGTCAGAGGCTGTGTCTCTCTTGGCAGTGGCCTGTTGGCCATCCACCAAGATCAGATATAAACTCTGCTGGTAGTTTGGTACCCCTGTTGTCTCCAGACAACTTGTTACTGGCATTCTGTTATTCACACTTGCTGGCTCCCCCAATTTTTGTTCCCCACCTTGCCTCCATGGACATGTACATGCTACATGGCCCCACTGGTTACATTTAAAACATTTAAACCTAGATCCTGGCTGTGTACCTGAAGTAGTAGCTTCCCCTGTTACTGCCGGTCTCTGTTGGGGGAGTATAGGCTGCCCACCATGGGTTCCCTTATATCCATGTGCAGTACTGGGTATCTCTTTCCTGTACAATGATGCCTTGCTTGCTAGGTATAGGTCTCCTTTTTTCCCCAACTCAACTGCAGAGTTGCATTCCCTGTCTGCCAACCAAATGTGCATGTCCTCAGGCAACAAGCTAAGGGCTTGTTCCCTCACCAAAAGGTCTGCCAGCCATTGGAAAGTGGTGACCTGATGCCCACTTACTCACCTATGAAAATAAGTGCTTAGTTTAGCAAAATAATCACATGCACTTTCATCTGCCTAGGGTTTATGCTCACGAAACATTTTTCTGTAAGCTTCAGGTGTTAACTTAAAACATTGTAATAAACAGTGCTTCACTTTTTCATAATCTAAAAATCAGTATCAGACAATTTACAAACAGCAGTTACAGCTTTACCATGGAAAAAGGGGATCAGCAACTGTACCGAGAGCCCTTTGCCAACACTATACTATGTGCATACTCTTTCAAACATATGAATAAAACTGTCAAAATTATTGCCTTCTTGGTACTGAGGAAGAAGTTTCCTGACATTTATTGCTTCTGGGGTATGGTTACTCCCTTCCCCACTACCTCCATGACCCTGGCAAAGAGCCAACATTTTCTTTTCATGTTGTCTCTGCTTCTCATTTTATTCGGCTTCCAGACATCTCAGTCTCTCTTTTTCTTCTCCCTTCAAATGCCACATTTTCTCTGCTGATTCTAATTTCAACTGTCTGGCCTCCAGTTCAAGTGTCTATAACTCCAGCCAGGTTTTTAAGTCCTCTGAGGAAAAGTTGAACTGTCCTGTTAATGACAGCTGCAAGTCCCCATCAACAAACTGGTTATCCTCATGGTTGCCGGTCTGTGCTGTAGCTGTGATTAAGGCTGCAATCATTGCACCTTTAGTCAGGCTGGCATGCCCCAGTCCTTTGGCTTGGAATATCTCAGCCAACTGGTTCCTTGTCAACTTGCTATAGTCCTCTATTGACATCTTTGACTGCTCTCCCTTACTAACTGAGCTAACAGAAAGTAAATAAATAAAACTATTGTGATATGAAACTCTGAATGTCTACCATGTAGCTGATTGAGAGTACAAATGCCTGCTTTACTGACAACTGCTTAAGGCTACAGAAATTCAGTATCCTCACTACTGCCTTCAGTATTTGAGCATGTGATGCCCACCACTGCTACCAGTATGTGTCGTCCCCACACTGGGCCACTAATGATGGATCCTGAATCCTCACCACTGGCACTGGATAGGGACGTGCTCTTGGAATACACATGGATGCACACAGTATTTCCAAATGCAAACCTCTCTGCATCAAGTACAGTTTCCCTTAAGAGCACACAGTGAACACGCTCAGCCTAGTGTCTGGATGTGTCTTTATCTCTTTACCTCCAGGTCCCCAATAAGACTTCCAACTGGTACAGCTGTAGGGTTAGGTCCTCAGCGGAGTGTCCAAGCCAAGTCCTTCAGCACCCTGCCTGTAAACCCAGTGCTTCATGTCCCTGCCCCATGCAACTGACACACACACTCTTTATACACAAACACACACACACACACACACACACACACACACACACACACACACACACACACACACACACACACACACACACCTAGGAAAGATTGGCACAGATTACCCGCACTACCAACTTTGCCTAGAATATAAAGTAGTTATCACTGCCTCCAGTCAGTAACTATAAGGCTCTTAAAAGGGTATCCAATTATACTGTGTAATATCAATACTAATACAAATGGTATTAGTTCACCAAGACAGATAGGCCTTCTGAAGTGCCCACACAGTGTCACCAAATAAATATAAGCACTCTCCAAGGTTAGATACTTTCTAGAAGGACCAGCCACATAAAACATTTTAAATATAAATAATAAAAGTAGATGAAAATACTGAATATATATTCACAGTTAACCACAGAATTCAGATCACAAAAAATATGGAAAATAACATTGATGGACAGACTCAAACAAATAAAGAAAAACAATATCTAAACTAAACTTCACTATATTCCTAATTGAATCTAAGAGAATTATTGTTCCTTAGTTAAGTTACTTACTACAACAAGGCAGGATGCTGTGGGTGAGGGTATTTCTAGTCAGGCTTCCCAAACAGAATACTCAACACTCTGAGATTTTTATTTGTAATATCTAAAATTTGTTTCCAAGAGCACTGTCAGAATGAACTCATCTGGTCACCTGACTCTAGATTTTCACAGTATTGCCCTTTGAAGCTGAGACAAGGATTTATCACAGATGACCACAGTACTCATCCAGTTGTGTATGACAGTGCCTGGGGCTTCCTTTCTTTTCACTGAGCTAATGGACAAAGGATTTCCTGCAGACCCAGCGTCTCTGGTCCTATTCAGCACTGTCGGCTACCTTTTAATGGTTTAACAGATCATTTATATTCCCTTATTTTTTTTTAAGTTAACCTCTGCTGTGCCAGTATGCTCTATTAAAACATAAATATTTAATTCAGCTACAATAATACATGTACTTTTCTCTTAACGTCAGCAGGGTACACTGTTGATACATTTGAATATGAACAAAGCTCATAAATACATTTTAGCACAAGCATCTGTATAAAATCAGCTTATATACAAATGATATACAGTTCTAATACATTTGTAACACAGGCATCTTGCATAAATCAGTTTGATATTTAAAGGACATAGCATTCTTTACAAAACTCCAACTGGCTATGCTGGCACTTGCCCATATCATTAAATGCTGTATGGTTAAAACCTTTTTGATAAGGCTTAGCCAGTTTGTGCAGAGTACTGCAGTGCAGAAACATTGAAAAAGGAAATATGATTTATGCCTGGCTGCCAACCACAGACACTGGATATATTCAATCAATCCCATTAGTAATCGTGAAGTCCTGGCCTGGATTAGGGATAAGAGTGGGCTGTCATAGCAGGTATTTATTACATAATAATAAAACTCAGATGTGAGCAATGCGCCTCATGTTTGTGTAGTGCTTACTGATGCACAAATAGTATAAAAAATGCAAAGGTGCATGCGTGTTAACCATAGCCAAAATCAGATGTTTCTCATGCTATAGCTCTCTCTCTCTCTCTTTATATATCTCTATCACTTATCTCACTCTGTGTGTATGTGTGTGTGTGTGTGTGTGTGTGTGTGTGTGTGTGTGTGTGTGTGTGTGTGTGTGTGTGTGTGTGTGTGTGTGTGTGTGTGTGTGTATATATATATATATATATATATATATATATATATATATATATATGTATATACATGTTCATAGTGCCCTACATACCAATCAAGCTCTTAAAGAAGCAAATCCGACACATAAATGGTCACATGATAGGGTCAAAACAGGTCACATGATAAACAAATCAACAAATGAGTAAATCATGTCACATTCTCATGATGACCAATAAATATCTAATATTCCATCATTAGAGATAAAATAAAGTAACAATGTTACGGTGCAGCATTAATAAAAAATATGGTTACTAGATCAACCTATAATGACCTATAAAATTATTATAAAATTTTATTACAATTTTTGTGCCAAAAAAAACCCATTTTAAATTAATGTGCTCATTAAGCCCTGTTTTTTTTTCTTTTTTTTTTTGTCTGCACTAAGCCGAATTTGCCATTCGGCTTCCTTGTTCTCTAAAAGGATATTATATTTGAATATTAGATGTGATCATTTGGTGGGGTTTTAAACCAGGTTGGAGGCTTGTTTTGAAATGTTCTGAAAAAGTTCTATAATTATTAAAGCATGAAAGTGCTAAATGCACTCTTTTTGGCTCGCCATTCTTTTTTTGTGTTTTTTTCATTTGATATATTCTTTTGTTTTGAACCACGTTACTGGTTTTGATTATAACTGTGTTATTATTTTTGTGCATTGTTGTGCAATGTACACCAGCACACAGCAATGCATTAATGAAAATAAATGGGGAAGATATGACAGGGAAAGCAGGGTGAACTTGAACTGTTCCAATACTTAATCTGTAGAAGGCCATAAATAATTCCACTTGAAATAGCATGTTTTCTTTCCAGTTGCGCTGAGAGTGCGCACTGTGTAAATTGTGATACAATGGAAAAAGCATGCCACTTACCATCAGTCTAACATGGTAAAACAAGTGCATTGTTTTGTGTGATGCTAATCTTCATGCACCTTTTTCAGATGTCTCTTAAAATAACTTCAAACCAATGCTATTCCATAGTTATTTTGTTACACTACACTAACACTTTATTTATATAAGCTGCAGTGAAACAATGTTATAAATAAAGTTTGCATTTCATAGACTATAACCCAGGACCATTTGAATTGCAGACCAGCATTCTATATATGTGACCACAGCATTTGCTGCCTGTAGTCTGAATTTTTACCATGTTTTGTTAACTTGATTGCATGCGCATAGCCCAGCCCCCCCTTGCTGAGTTTGTGTGATGCCCAACAGTACTGTGTTGTAGCAATTGAAAGCATCCATTTCTATTTTTGGATGTCTGGATCACGTCTGATATAGGGGTGGTCTCATTGAGCAAACGAGGTAATCAAACACTGCGGTGCAGTGTAAACATACCATACATAAAAAAAAAAAATTGGAGGGAAATCAAACTATATAGGTATGGTATTTGGCTGGTATTTTTGTGGTGTTCCTTATAAAATTTGTGGTTTTGTGAGAATCATTTGGGATGGACGGCACTATATGGTAACATATGTTGCCATTTAGGTGTATGAGGTTGGGAGGTATGGGAGTGGGACATCAGTGTTCTCCTGTACACAGATTTAATATATGTGCTCCATGAGACTTCTTGGCCAACACTACTGGTACACACAGCAAAACCTCACTTAGATGCCCCATGCAACATTAATATGCATTAAGCGTCGCCAAGAGCACATAGTGGCTATGTACATGGATACACATGTACAGCTTACACAGATCCTATTGAATCTTGCAGGTAGTTTTATTGGAAGTTATGTTACACTGCTATTTTTAGTGTCAATATGGGTACACCACATTTTAATATGCATTATATAGCACATTTCATGAATGCTTTGAATCTATATCTTTATTAAAGATGTTACCTTAAAATAAATAAATAAATAAATAAATAAATAAATAATAGTTGACCTTCTCAAAGCAGCAGTTAGCATGACCAAGTATGATACAGTAGAAGACAGTGTTCCCATACTGCTGAAAATATTGTACACGCCTTCAAGTCTACATTGGGGCATGAAAACAAGAAACAGGAAAGAGACCATAATAAAGAAGCATGCTCAGGGTGTTGTTTGCAGTACACAGGGTTTTAATATCAGTTTATTGTTATACTCATTTTATCTGTTTCCCTGTCTATAGCTTGAGGCATGGTAATAAGCAATTGACTAGAAGAGGATGTATACAGGTGCTGGAGATAGCATTAATGCAATTAAATTCAAGTTCTTCCTGCTGCTCAGGAAGGTATGTAGAGTGTTTATCCATGATCTGCAATAAGCAGGAATGCGCAGTTTATGTGTTTCAGTGAAGTATGACAGCCTGTTCAAGTTAAATGCATTGCTTTTAAGGTGGTTCACAATAAACATCAAGTATATTGTGGTATAAGAAGGTGAATGTAGATTATTTAGTAATTTTCATTGCACTCAAATAGTTAAGTATTCACACTGATTTCTCACAAATAACTCAGAATTTTAATACTTCTAAGAGTACAGCATCCATTTCAGTCCCCACAACTAAATATTATTTCTTAATATTTTCTGCAGCTCTAAACATTAAATATTTTAATGTGATCTTCAGATGCTTTAATCAAAAAGGAAAGAGAAAAAAGTTTTTATTTCAATTCAGATTAAATATTTAAGTTGTACTTGTAGACCTGTGTAGTGATAATTTGTTTGTACATTTTTTCCATGTTATAAACAATGTTTGCATTTTTCTAGTTTGCTCTGGGACCATAATCTTTTAGCTTATAGTTGTGTGAAGATTGTGTTTCTACATTTTAGAACTACCTGTAAAAGCTAACTGTGTTTTAAGCCTTGCTGAGCCGCAGTGTTATAGTTTCATTCACAGGTGTGGCAGTACCTATAGATTTAGTAGAATTCAGTATTGTGTAAACATTAATGTTAGAATTTAGTGCTGTTTAACATAATCTGCCCCAATAAAGCATCCTTATTAGTCTGCTCTAAAAAAACACCCTTAAAAGCCTTCCAACTCAATTTCACCAACCCCCATAGCTCACTAGTCAAAGGATTAAACAGCATGTATATATGATTTTGGGTGGATATTAGATCTTTGAACTCTTAGGTTGTCGAATGCCGAAACAGCGACACCTGAATGTCAAAATCTAATAAACGAGACAGGCCTATTACGCAAATTTTTTCCCAGGGAAAAAAATTTGCATAGCCAACAAAAAAAACAAAAAAAACCCTCTAAAACCCTAATCAAGTGGGAGTTTCACCCCCACAACATTTGATGCGGGGGGCTGTGACCCCCCCTAACTAAATATACCAACTCCGAGATCGCTGTATATCGAGGAAAAGGGCAAATCCCTGATGACGGCCAAGCAAATTTTTCCCAGGGAAAAAATTTGTGTAATTGGCCTGTCACATTTATTAGACTTCAACGTTTAGATGTCTACGTTTTGGCATTTGACAACCTAAGCGTTCGAAGATCTAATATAAGCCCTGTGATTTCCGAATTTCTCTGTCTCTCAGAAACTCTGGAAAATCACATCAGTGGCTGCATAAAGGCTGCTGGACCTATCAGAAGTAAGCACAGAACTAGCCCAAAAACATACCACCTCGGTGGTATACCAAATTAAACAAGATATACAACAATAGAAAAAGTATGACAAAAATCAGAAAGGAGAATTCCCATAAAGATAAAAACTCTCTCATCAAACTTTCATTGATATTCTGGAGTTTTGATGTTTCTGTTTCGACACTGTGTGTCGTGACTACTTCTCCAGTCGACAAATTAAAGTAAACCCACATAAAGACTATCGGCCAGATTCAGTAAAGCCTACATGGTCCATTTACACTATGTGCATGTCGTGCCATGACACACACATGGCAGCACACTGTTTTGGATTCAGTAAGTGGCTCTACACAATGTGTCGAGCTGAGCCTAGTCACACAAACAAGGTAAACACTGTGGCATGCAAATTACTTAAATTGCTGAATTGTATGTTAATCAACCAATCTAAAATGGAGGAGCTATTCAACAAGCTATAAAGCAACTGTGGAGACTCAGTGCTGGTTTTCCCTGTAAATTCCAAAATCTATTGGAATACAGCCACGGAAAGGAGTCTACACAGAAACAATGTTAGGGGCTGCTCTTGCTTTAATTCACATGTATGTGCAACAGGCTGAAGTCTATGCTGCTGCTGCTGCTAACAGACCAAGACCAAGAAGGCCAAGAGTTTTCAGATCCTGGTTAACTTATCACAATCTACATTATGTGGAAATTGTAGAGCACTACAGCATGGATAGAGACACACAACACAAACTCTGCAACCTCTTTAGACCTCAACTCAGAGTCAGGGCAAACTGAGGGGAACCCATCCCAGTGGAAACAAAGGTATGTGTAGCACTTTGAATTTTAGCTGCAGGTACCTTTCACAGACCAACGGGGGACATGCTGGAGGTGTCCCAGGCATCAGCATCCAGGATCCTCCATCAATTCCTGAATGCTATGCTCCAACATGCTAGGGATCACATATATTTTCCCTGTATTCCTGAGGACAGGGTCAGCAATTTGCAAGAGTTGTACACTGTAACACATTACCCTGAAGTACTGGGTGCCATAGATTACAAACATGTACAAATTAAGGCACCACCCAGGGAATAGGTAAGACTCTACATAAATAAAAGTGGTTTCCACTCTATTAACTGCCAAATCATGTGTAATGTCAAGGGAATCATCTTGAACGTGTATGTTGGCAACCCAGGCAGTTACTAGAACTCGCATATCTGGCACACCTTTCAACTGTATCAGATGTTCACTAGGGAGATATTTCAAAGGGTCCTTTATTTGAGAATGCAGGTTATGAACTGCAGCCATGGTTGATGACAGCCATCAGAAATGTACACACACCTGCTGATGAATGCCATAATGAAGCACATGTTCAAGCCAAAAATATCATACAGCATGTGTTGGGGCTGCTGAAGTCATGGCTCTGGTGCCTAGCTACATCTGGGGGATCCCTGCAGTACAAGCCATGTGCATATACTGAAATGTTCACAGTATGTGCCATTCTGCACAAAATCATCTTGAGGAAAAAAACAAGGTGAAGGGGCACACATATCACCAACAATGGTAAGATCACACAGCCACAGGTGAGGAGTCAGAGGGGGAACTAGCAGCTGCTGTGGGTGTAGGAAGACGTAGGCAACACATAGCACACTCAGTCCCCATTTAAGGGCCTAAAACATTCCTTCAATGCAAGCACCTATAGTGAAATTTATGCCAGGCAATGCTTATAACCTTTACCTACCAATATAATGGCTGTGTACTGCTTGCATCAGACAGAGGCAGCCATAAACTAAAACTGTTGTAACTGCTGGATTTACAAGGTATGTGTTGAACCTGGAGTGTATTGTGTAAAAATATGAATGACTGCCATATACTTGCATGTTGTTATTTTGTAGTGTAAGCAAGTAAAAGGTGGGTGATTTGTACAGAAATGACCTTAACATGTGACAAAAGCAGCTTATTTAACTTATATG
Organism: Protopterus annectens; assembly: GCF_019279795.1. Classification (NCBI taxonomy): domain Eukaryota; kingdom Metazoa; phylum Chordata; order Ceratodontiformes; family Protopteridae; genus Protopterus; species Protopterus annectens. The sequence continues at coordinate 1,726,469,601 of NC_056731.1, read as the reverse complement.
TGTCCATTATTAAGTAGTAGGCCTCAGGCATCAAAGATTCACACAGTCATATCTTATAAAAATAATGATAGTCACCGCATGCCCTCAGTTTAGCACAATATGTTTGTACTGGAAAATCATTAAAAATAGAAGTTAGAATGTAATTCTACATCTTTCAGTTTCAGACTTCACAACTCTCACAAGATTATTATCAATAATGATGGAAAAACGTTTGATGTTATCAACTGTCTAACTTTCTAAGACCACTATAAGTCAAAGGTACAATTACCAATTCAACATCACAAATACAGATATACTAAGCACTAATTCAGTTATGTACCCTGAGCACCAAACACAAAGCTTATGTATCCCTGAATCCAAAAAGATAGAAAACAGGGATATGACACAGTTATCATAACTTGCACAGGGTTTTATGGGGGGACAGGAAGCCTAGACTGACACAACAGGTCGGTGAGTTTGTGTGAATAAGAAAGAGAACCAGGCAGACATTCTGATAAAGTAACAGATGGCCAGTGAGACAAAATGAGTTTTAAGCTTGTTGGTTGAACCATGTAACTGTTGTGTGTGTGTGTTAGTATGGGTTTCTCCAGGTGAAATTGGTGTGTGAGTGTCTGCATGAACACAGCCAAGCTCTGTGCTAGCTCTCATCTTGCTATGTCAGACAGGTGTGAGCAATGCATGGTAAATGTGGCAGGTCATATCTGTTGCACCTGACCATGATAACTGGCTCTGCCAGAAGTTGTACTGGCACACTCAAGCCCAAGGTTGGTGCACTGCTGCTACTTGAATGTAACAGATGTTTGCTGAATGAGCTTCCCTCAGGAGGAGGCCCAGGACCATGCATGTCTGGGTATGGACAGCTCAACCACTGATGGAGCAGTGGAAGTACTACTACTGTGGGAGCGTGTTCAGGCATAGCCACATTGGCTAACAGCAGATGATGTGGCTGACCTATGCCCACAAGGATGCCATCCCCTTCCAGCAGATGTTCCATCACAGAAGCCGCCCATTCCAATGTGTCATTCATCTCATCCATTGAATTGGCAACATGGTAGAGGCAGTCACACATGTCAGCCTGTGCCACATCTACAACCCCAAGTATTTCTCTGTAGGACCTATGGGAATGGGCCTGTGCTTCCATGAAGGCCCTAAACATATGTTCAGTGGCACAGGAAAAGACACCTGGATGAGGTAGAGGATGGACAGCAGGCCCCTCCAAGCACCCCTAACAACCCTCCTGTGTGGCACCTCACACACACTTTGGCTATGGCCAGAGTTAACAGCCATTGAAGACACAGTAACTACACATCTCCGATTGATTGCCTTGCCCTCCACCTGTCCAATATCTGAGGGCTCACTGGAATGGTTAGGCATAAACCTACTGGCTGCAGCCAATGGAATTTCAGGGGATGGCTATATGTCATCCTCAGTGTCAGATTCACATCTGCACCCCAGACTGTCTATCTGTTTTGCCACTATCATCATCAGAGTCTGCCAATACTCTGACATTAAGTGGTAAAAGTCCCAGACTTTCACTGTCAGGATCACCTGTGATAATTAGCAACAAACACAGGAAAAAATTAATACCTACACTACTATAGTCCAATATATGTTAAACTAACAGTGGTGCTACTATTACAGACAGTATAGCAATACATACAACAATCCTGACATCAACATCACACATTAAAATATTTCTTTGAACTGCTCATCAGTACTGACATAAACATGTTTTGCTTACCATGTGCAAATGATGGTATGCTCCCTATGCCGAATGTTCTTGGAAGAAGTTATGAAAAAGGTAAGGACAACATCATCACAATTAACAGTAACACAGGGGGTAAAACTTTTTGCCTTTTATATGTCCATTAACTATACTTTCAGAAAGAACTTGGATGACAAGCACAACCTAAGCCCCATGTGTAATCAATCAGAATGTGTTGTTAACTGTAGCAATCTTCAGTCCCCCTGAGCAATTTATTATTAAACAGAACTAGCATACTGATGTAAATATTTTACTATATGACAGTATTTAACAACTGAGATACAAAGGCCTACCTGGAAGCTCCTCCTGGGACATACTTGCTGTCCCTGAAACAGTAGCACCAATGTCAAGGACATGTTGTTCTGCACTTTCCCAGGAGCTGCCTAGATCCCTGAAAGTGGACATGAGCACTTCATTTGCTGTTAGTGGTGACTGTATAGCAGACCTCCCTGTACCCATCCAATCATGGGGCACTCCAGCTGCTCTCCTCTGTAAAGTTGTGATCATGTCAGTAGTCCTATGGCAAACCTGGTCATATGTGCTGCTGTGGCCTCCTACTGCACTGACATCTGCAACTATCTGCTGTGAAATTGGCATTCTGTCTGACACATCTCCATATCCCCTCTCAAGCAGAAAGGCACTATGTCACCTAAAAGCTTCTATAATGACCTGATTCTCAGAGTCACTGAAGGGTGGTTTTTGGGGATTGAGATGCCTGGGTGCCATAATCGTAGGTGTCCTAAAATACAACAGAAGGATAATGCTCATAAGTTTCACATAACTACAAAATAACTGTTCCAAGATAAAACAGTATTACCCACTGAAGAAAGATAAAACAGTCTAGAGATTTGAAATATGACAACAGGCTGGATGCAAAAAATGGAGAATACCAATAGCAACATATTCTTGTTTGTGCCATAACAGAAATGCAACTTTGCTTCCCACCTCAAAAAGAACAGGCACATGATGCATTTTGCTAACAAACCATTACTGAAATGCTAAAAGTGTTATCAAATGAAATGTCCCTGAAACATCTCTACAACTTTAACACAGAACATTCGATTTTAAGGTATTGCTAATCATGTATATCTGTGAAATGCCCTGACAAATATCAATACACTTCTACTTAATGAATACAGATAAAATTGTAGATTATATATATATATATATATATATATATATATATATATATATATATATATATATATATATATATAAAACAAATTTTTCATGATGACATTTCAGCATATGCAGTATATAGCTGAAAAATTCAAGCAGACCATCTCAAGTTCAGTAATCATCTGTACATATATATCTCAAAGTAATAGCCTCTTTTGTGTGTTCTCTGCATAAGTTTTTTGACCTTTAGGTTCCCTAGTGGCATGGTTGCCTTTTTATGGTGAAGATTCAGGGCTGTCAGCATGATGAAGATGCAAATCAGGTGTGAACCACACTTTCAACTGTATAGATTTTCACAGAATGTCCAGATTTTTGCCTCCTATTTTTGGTGTGTTCCTCCTAAAATCTGCACTTTTCCGGCAAATAGCTGAGGACTTGAAGTCATTAAATAATGCAAACATTTGAGTTTAAGACCCACATCCTTCAGAAAATTCATACTAATGCAAAACCTATTATTCTATCAACTTTCAAAGTTTGTAAGAGCAATATTTAAAATATGTCCCTATTTGTCCCCCCATAATTTGAAGCTTTGTCCAGATTTTTTGCTAAGAGGTTGAGGGGTATGGTGTGAACTCATTAGAATCACTGAATCCCAGATGCTTGGCTCTGTGTATCTGCTGTAGACATAGTGCAGGCACTCCTTCAGTGTTTGTTTTTAATGGATTGCAACTGTGAATGACTATTGCCAGGGAGAAGGAAATCACAACAGCAATGCAGACTGCCCTGCATCCAGTGGATGTGTCAGGTTAGACTTACAAAGTGTTAGAATTAATTTTGTTATGGTTGGAAACGTAAGTAAGCAGCACCCAAGTCACAGGTTCTGTTCATTAACATCCAAACTCCCCTTCATTTGTTGGCAACTGGATATTATATTATTGCCATTTAATATCCACACACATTTTAAGGACAATGATATAGAAAGGCTTAAGAACTGCATGTCTGAGATTAGTGATCAGATAAGACAAGAATGAGCAACAAACACAGAGAGGTAAGACATAGCTGCATTTTTGCAAGCAATACTGTTAAATGGTTGTGTGATCACTCAGCGCACTACATCCAAAATTAATACATGCACAAATAACTGTTATATGATTTCATAGTACTGTAGATGGCATTGATTGTATGCAGAATGATTTCAGTTCCCTGCTGCAAATGTGTCTGTGTGGCAAAGAGGGATAAGGCACCCTTACTGTGTTCTGAAGGTTTATTGGAGTGATAGTTCAAATACAGACCTATGTACAAATATTTCATGTGTAATAACATTTTGTAGTGTGATAGATTGCTTTTCTTCAGTTTCCTTTTTTTCTTTTTTCTTTTTTTTGGCCAGTGTTTGAGCAGTGCATGGCATAGGACAAATAAGGGAAACAGAGAAAATGAATACCAGGTTTGACTGTGCTTATCTCATTTGGATGAGGCATAGCGGTGTGCAAACCTGGACCAGTGGCCCACTGAGGAAGCAGATAGAACACTTGCAGAACATCTGAATACAGGACATCTGTAACAGTGGAAAGGTCAAAAATAATACATAGTTGTAATATTTGCTTTCCATCATGCAGCTGCACTCAGCAGTGTTGTAAGGTGGTTAGCAAAGTTCCTGGACATCTGCAGACAGGACTCAGACAGCCAATAATTGAAAACAGATACATTCACTTAATTGTGTAGGGCACCTTGCAAACACACTAAGTGGTGTTGCACAGCTATTAACACAGAGAACTTAAGAATTAGCAGGAAATTATAGAAATGTGATGTAACTAGTCCTGTGGGATCAGATGTGAGTATAGGGCTAGAGTACAGATGGTCCTGGATTCTAGTACAGGCTGTGCAACCTATTTTTACTGTTGTGAAAGTGCAGTTTATAGCTGAGCTGAAAAATAGGCAAGTTTTATCTGAACATTCTTATGGCAACAGGTGTAAGTATAGGACTGCCATACACATGGTCTTAGGTTCTAATACAAGGTATTCCTTACATGTTTACTGTTGCTCCACTTCCCATTATATTCACATTTAACACTTCAGTTAGTGCAGCTGATATGAATTATATGTATGAGGGATAAGACAACCTTATTGTGTTTTCAGATGTATGACTGAGGGTATACTGTCTACTATATTTTTGTAAGTATAATTCTGCTATCTTGACTTGCATGGCCTTCACAATTATATAACACACATACACAACTGGATCTATATACATGTGTAACACCTCAAACTGTCATCTGTATTTAAGAATGATTCCTGACTAAATCTGAACAGCACTTCTTCTGTGACACAGATGGAAAATCAAATCTGTGGAAGAAAATGTTTTCTCCCTTATACCTAGGCTTGAATCCCACACTGTAAAAATCAATTTTATCAGTGTATAATGGGAAAAACAAATGTGTCAGGTCATGAGATTTATGCCCCCCGTGCATATCTGTAAACTTAGCTCATCGAACAGTTACCTCCCAATTTCCAACATATATTTCCAAGTTACATCACCAGACACCCCTCAAACTAAGGCCAAGTGCAGTATTAACCTTCCAATTTCAAGTATGTATTTCCGCCCTGCTTGGCACTGCTGTGCTCCACTTTAAATCACACAGATGTCATTGGTATCATTGCTCAGGTTTGCACACAACTAGAAAATGTGATAACTGGAATTGACAGGAAAGCATCAGTTGCCATTGCTCTAGTTTGAATATTAGACATGCCTGGCATTAGAGGGGAAGCTGCCATTTTAGGGAATAAAGGTGGGGTGTCCAGGAGTCCAGAATATTTATTGGACTCCTGGTGAAGTACCACAGCCAAAGGCTCCTGCAGGGGACTATTCTGGCTTCTAGTAAATCTCTGAGGCTTGGAATAGTTTGGCTTAGGCTGAGTCCAGTGCTACTGGAATCCCGCACACTGGACATCAGTGTTGCATAATGTTAATGACCTACACAGGTGTAAAATGATACCCTCAACCATTGGTTGAATGAATTTGAGACTGTGGACATCCCACAGCTGTGTAAGTATGATCATAAGAGAGTACTTGTAATAGTTATACAGCTAAATATAGGCAAGATTGGTACGCATAATGCTCTTCTGTTCTTTTCTGTTCTTCCCCCAGCTAATACTGAATGTGAGTTCAATAGACAGGCTCATTCTGTTTGAATAGAGAGTCTGAGGTAAGCAAGCGGTATGTATGCAGCACAAGAGAAGTCTTATTGTCACTTTAAAACTTAAAGATAGATTTTTGTAGTTTTATGTAGTTGTAGCAAATTGAGCATACATATCCTAACTGTAAAAGCAAGTATGCATGCAGTACTTTGTAGCATATACCAACTTTATGAGTCAAATATTAGACCTTAGTCAGAGGCTGTGGGTTCAAGTACCACAAATCACAACTATCTAGCACTATATTTATTTAATAATAATTGCATTAAATTAAACATTATATAAGTGGCATAAATGCCATGTTGTTAACTGTAATTTGTATAACTGAAACATACATACGTGCAATATATGAATATTTCAAGGATTACTGTCAGAAATCTGTAGTTATACTGTGTATTTGTTAGGACATATACTTAAATGTCATACTTCATATAAAATAGTTGTATAATTGTGTTAATGCATTTTATGTCACATATCATGGCACTAATTTTATCTCTTTTTTTCCAATCATCCCAACTCTTATCTCTCTTTTTATGTCTTCATGTCATCCATCTGTACCACATCACTAAATGCTCCACAGCACAGTGAGATAAGCCAGCCCCAGTGGATCAGCCTGCCTCCATTCCACCGGCTCCAGCACAGATGCACAGCACTTCTGGGACACAAACTGGCAGCATTGCCTCTGCCACCCCTTCTCTATCTGTGCCCTCAGGTAAGCTGCCATGGCAGCTTGTGCAGTGGTACCCTCTGGGAACAGTAGCAGAAGAGGGGATTTCATCATCTGCAAGGAGATGTCAGGGTTGGAGCGTATGGTCATGTACTGCACCATGGGTGTACACCTACACTGGATGGAGAGGCTGCTCTCCCTCACAGTCTGTTGGAGAAGAAGGCATCAAGCACTCCAGCTGCCAGTGGAGTAAGGGAAAAGTGATGACAATCCAGTGGGTGAGAACTTGATTCTCACTCTCTCCAAGTTTAATGGGCATGAGCTTGAGTTGTCCCCTCCCTCACCCCACCTATGGTGTCCCTCAAACTTTTGTGTCCCTCACTGTCTCTGTCTTTTGTTTTGTTTGCCATGTTCATTTGCATTTGCTTCCTCACCTACCCAACTTACCTGACCCAGACATATCTATACCCCTTGCCCAGCATTCCTCTCTTACTGAATTTAAAAAAATGCAGGCACCTGTCCCACAAAAAATATCATCCCAGACATAGCTCCTCATTTTGCACATGCATCTTCTTGACCACACTTGATTCAGTCCAATTGGCTATACAACATGATTACATTGTTGCTACCCATCTCTCTGGAGGTGACAGTCCAAATTCATCTAATATTCTTCTATATATTATCAGTTTTTACTGTTGAAGAAATGGATAACTATGATTCTTTCCTACTTCTTTCCCTTTGTGTTTCCCCATGCTTGATGTCCATTTCACCACTTTTTTATCTACCTCATTGTAACACCTATAATCTCATCAACAAAACAGAATCACATAAAACACATATGAGTAGCAGAAAAAAGCTTTGGATCTGTTCATTTTTTGGACTCGGTCCAGAGTTTGGCATCATGCACCTATGCCAAGCAATGGTGAGTGGACCTACAATGTTGTGGTTGCCTCCACTCAATCCCACTTAAATCTGCTGCACTATGCCAACAAACAGCAACACGTACTATAAAGAATTTATGTCATTACATTACCACTGTTTATTTAAAAGTAATAGATACACATGAATTCGAAGCCAGTACCATCTGGGCTAAAAAAATAAATGTATCAATGCATTTACACCTGCTACTACAGAGTCAGCTGACCAGCAGGTGTGTTTCATACACTCAGTACTAACTGTCAGGCTTTTAGCAATGCAGCTCACATCTGCACACTGTTTAACTATGTGCAACAGCAAAATAATGGAAATGTGTATCTTGCATGTGCAAACACCTTTGCCAACTGTCGCACAAACCTGCTGCTCACTGCTGCACTATGAAAAGCCAAATGTATTACTGCTGTTTACTGTTCATTTACTATTTATGCCATGAAACTACATGTGGGAACGTAACCAACTGAGCAATATGTCACATATTTACAATGCAGCCATATGTTGCATCCCCCATGCACTGCAACCCTGTTGTCTCCATTACTTTTTCACAAATATATCAGCTACACTACATAAATTAATATCAAATGTTGTGTGATATGCAATGCACATCAATCTAGTAACACACAGAACTAGAACTATCTTCACAGTTAAACATGCACACACCTCCATCAACTGACCCTGTGAACTATTGACCCATAAGCCTAACCAGCCTTATTTGTAAGGCTCTGGAAAGATTCATCATGGACTTTATCCACAGAGACATAGGTGACCTTCAACACTCTTGACCTGGCCCATAATGGTTTTGTGAATGGTAGATCTTTTTTTTTTACTCAAAAGATTTTATTTTTTCAATATAACAACAATAACAATTACATTTCTTGAGTAATAAAATCTATAACAAACTATATACAGTATTTACAGTTGTCCATCAACAAAAACAACCGAGAGAAAGGATTAAATTACACATAGTCATAGGAGATCTTTCTTAGTCATATCTTAGTCAGGTAAGACTGCATCAAGTTTAAGAGTCTCTATTAAGAAGAGGACTTTCTCCCAAGGGTTATTAGTCCATTTTTTAGGATATATTCTCAGTTCCTTTACTTTTATTTCCATCAATGCAATATCTTTCAACAGGATTAGAAAGTCATTAAATTACGGTTCAAAGGAGGATTTGCATTTTCTTGTTATGTATTTCCTAGCTACTGCTACTATAGTCCAAAGAAGATAAGGGTTTTTATTATTCTTTACAATACTATCATTAACATTTAAAAGAATTATTAACTTTGATAAGAAAAATGAGTCTGTAAAGATGACTTGGAGAAAATTGTCAATCTCTTCCCAGTATTTCTTAATGTAAATACAATCATAGAAAATATGTTACCAATCGGCTGCACATTTTAATGAACATCTCTAACACATAACATCCTTGGAATAGTTACATTTAGCAATCTTGTTGGGGGTGTAAAAAGTTCTATGCATAAATTTCCATGTGAAAATCTTCCAAACTTGTAAATTAGAGGTTCATTTGACAGAATTTAGGAGGTCAGATTTATTTTCGATTTTTAAATTAATTGAACATTCTTTAGTAATAAAATTCCAGAAATTTTGTTTGGGATTAACTTTATAACTAATTAGTATTTTATATAATCTTGATATTGAATTTGTCCAATTAAACCCACTGTATAATATTTCATGTAAAAGGAATATAAATTTAGGCATGGAATTAAAGGAAGAATTACTAATTATTCTGTATAGATCTTGTGCATAGGATTGTATGCTAAGAACTTACCGATCTGAGTTTGATAAATCATATGTATTTTTTAGCTGTTGTATATCTAAGACCCTCAGATTCTTTATACAATGATGCCAACATATAAGTTTTTTTTGTTTGTTTTCCATGTAGTGAGTGTATTTGTATAAATTTTATTAAAGAAATTCTTTGTGGATCTAAAAGTCAATAATAATTCCAACCATAATTTTATATCAGAATTGTTATTGGTAAATCTTCTAAATAAGCTATATATGGAATTTATATAATTTAGATTGGCAGGTATAGATGTATTATATTGCAGATTAACACATATAGTATGCCAAAGTTTGTTATTTTTTTATTTAGTAATTGATTTTTAGCTAATTTATTTTCATTCAGAAAGATAGTAGTATGTAAAAGTCATCCATACAGAAGAGAAATTTGGATCTACCCAGTTTATGATTGTTTTGAAAATGGAAGTTTTAATGTAGGACTCTAAGTCAGGGAAGTTAATCCCTCCTAATTCCCAAGGTCTTATATGGTTAGAAAAGGCTATTCTGTTTTTTTTTTGGAAACCATAGAAAATTATAAGAATGTTATTTTTTTTTCCTTTAAAGTTACTTGGATGGGAATCATAGGAATAGCTTTCTCAATGTAATTTATTTTAGGAAGTAGAACCATCTTAATTAATTGCAGTCTATCCTCAAATTTTAAGAATAATTGATTCCATTTTTCTATATGGGCTTTTATAGTATTCACAATATGTTTATAATTTGTAGTTAAGGTTAAGTCCAAGTTTTCACATAAAACAATCCCTAAATAGTTTATAGAGGAAACCAGTTTCTCAATTATTTGATTTATATTTAAATGTGTATCATTTTTCTTATTTAGTAGGATAAAATTGAACTTAGATCTACTAACCTGTAAACCAGAGATATGATAAAAGTTTTCAATTTGTAATTTAATTCTTGTAAGGAATCATCTGAAATAGTTATGGTTCCAATTTCACATAGGCAAGATTATTTTTATATATTTTTTAACAAAGTGATAAATTGAGGGGGAAATTCAAAAATTTCTAGAACTTTAAAAAGATATTCCCATTTTAGTGAATTAAATGTTTTTTTAAATGTCTAGAGCAAGTATAAGGACTTATTTTTTATTTCTGTTTAAAATGTCTATGGTAGTTAAAATTCTTTGGATATTATCATAAGTATGTCTATTATGTATAAATCCTGTTTGATCTTCACTAATGATGGTAACCATAGATTTTTTTAAATTCTATTACCTAAAACAGACATGAAGATTTTATAATCATTGTTGAGTAATGAGATTAGTCTATATGAGCTACATTGTTTAGGGTATTTGTTTTCTTTTATAATAAGAGTGATTAGAGAATATCTCCATGAAGGTGGGGTTATATTTTGAAAGTGTATTTCACTTAGATTTTTATGTAAAATTGATACTGCTGAGCTTGGGAGTATTTTATGTATTTCAATAATAATTTTATTGATTCCTGGTGCTTTATTATTCTTGCTTTCTTTGATTTTTTTGATAATTTCGCTGAGATAGATTTGTTTTGGGATATCTAGTTTTAAATTTTCTGAATTTCTTTTTTTATTTTGCATAGATTTGAATCAAAATCTAAAATATTACAAAATAGATTGTTGCATCTATAATATTCTGCATACTGATGTTTAAAGGCATCAAGAATATCACTTAGGTCTGAAACTCTTCTGTTGTTTTTTCCTTCATGAATAATGCTTGTAATGCTATTTTCAGAGTTTTGTCTTTTAATTCTCATTGCAAGATTATGCAAATGTTTTGGTGTGACAGAAAATGAATTAAGTTTTATTTTTTCTAGCACCAAATTTGATTTATTAGTTAAGATTTCATTATATTTTTTGTTTAATTCCCCAATTTCTTTTTTTTAACATCTAAATCTTTTGAATTATTGATGTTAATTTCTATAATTTGTTTTTGAATATTAAACAATTCAGACTCCCATTCTTTAGTTTTTGGTATTAAGCCATGCAATCATTTTGCCATATAAATATGCCTTTAGAGAATCCCATAAGATAGTTATATTTATATCTTCAGTATAGTTAGTATCTAAGAAATATTGTATTTCTAAATCGAGCCAAGGCTTGAATTGTTTTAATTTAGCAATGTAAACTGTAATTTTTTTGTAAAACATAACCTCTTGAAATGTATTTGAAATTTAAGAATGAGAGAATTATTGTCTGAAATAAGGTCAAGGGATTATGGAAAAATTGACTATTTTCATATTTAAATCTTGAGATATAAAGATTTTGTCAATTCTAGTTTTGGTATTAAATCTATGATCACTATGAGAAAATAGTAGAGAATTATCCTGTTTAAATCTAAATGCATTAGTTAGATTTAAATTATCTGTCCATTTCCTAAGAGCTATTCCTATAGGGGATAGTTGAAGAAATATTTTATTGGTGGTTTCTGTATGATCCAAAATACAATTAAAGCCTCCTCCTATTAATAAGTTACCTTTAGATACTTTGTTAATATAGTCTATATGCCTTTTGACTGTCCTGGCACCAATGCCCGGAAACCAATATAAGTTTACCAGAGTCCAGATTCTATTGTTAAATCTAATTATTACATGAGTCCATCTTTGTCTTTGTAATTATAAATAGCCTGAAGATTAGTGATATTTTTCCTCCAAAGTATTAACACCACTCTAGTTTTTTTTGTTATAAGAGGATTTAGATGCATTAAATATTCATTAGGATTCCAAGTAAAGTTAGCATTTATTTTAAAGTGGGTTTTCTGTAAGAATACTGCTTGCACTTTATTTAAATTTAGATATCTTAGTAAACTTGATCTTTTCCTTGGATTATTGAAACCATTGATGTTTAAAGAAAGAAGAGTTAGGTCCATCATAAAAATGTATGTTTTGTGAAGTATTTGTATTTGACACGAGTTCAAAATTCTCGTATAGCTCAAATCTTGTTTAACTTTCTTGCAAGATCTAAACATTAAAGATAGTATGATCCTTCTTTTTAGGAAATGTAACTTATATTTAAGTTGAGGCCAATGAAGAAAGACATATGTGTATACAATAAAAAGCCCAGTGAAAACAAGTAAACAGACGTTTTGAGTAACTCTCTAACAAACATGTGAAAAACACTTCTAATCTGATGAAACAAAACTGTTTCAATAGATTAACTCTCATACCTAAAATCAAAATTACAAAAAGATGTAAGTTTTGGAGCTCCATATTATTACATTCTGGAGATTAAAAAAACAAACAAAAAAAAACATATATTACAATATAAGTAATCCTGTCTGGGATTGATAAGAAATTAAAGTAACTTATGCCAAATGATTATTAAACTAAACTCAAAGATAAATAATAGGACTAAATAATTAGTTTAAAATGCTTATGAAAAGCTACATAGTGTTAAAGACTCTATAACTCTATAAGCAACCATAATCTAAGTAAGTTAAACTACACAAAGCTACATAACACTAAATATAAGAATTATACAATAAAGACAGGATGCTTAAATGCAATAAACATGTTATCAGTACATATTTCAAGAACATGGTAGTGAATGGCCTTAGTTTCAATAATGCAATTTGATTACCAAATTTAAACTACCAAAGAATAATAATAATAATAATAATAATAATAATAATAATAATAATAAATAATATGAGCTGATATATGATACACAAAAGTACCAACCATATTACATTACATTAGTGTCATGGCTGTATTGTGTATGCTAATCAGGATGGTAGACATTAAATAGAATAAAGGTGAACATTGTTTGACAAAACAGCTCTACCCTTTTACTAATTTGTGTTTCGTGTAACTGTATTCATGTGTTTCTATTCTGGTTGTAAAAATTTCTAATATATGGAGTACAATAAAAGAAAGAGAGGTACATTTATACAAGACTGCCCATAAAGCATCTAATATTCTCATAAACCTCCACATTTGACTTTAAGTGTAAATGAAAAAAAATGTAAAAGGCAAAGAGATATAAAAATCCTCAACTAAAGGGCAGCAAATCTGCATCTCACTTTACTTTTGATAAACAGCTATAGACAGGAAAAGTAAAGTGGAAGAAAATGTAAACTAAGGCATTAAAAGTAAGTTTGTTCATTCTAAGGCTATGTGTAAATAAAATCCCAAAACCAACTCGACTTTCAAGATGCACAGTCTGCGCGAGTTCTAGACACTCGCATGTGTTTGACCACTCATGGACAAATGCGTGAGAAGTAACTCTCTTCAACTGACAGCATATAATAACATAAAAGGTGCTATACCAATGAAAACAAATAGAAAGCCAAAGTTCAGCCACCAAAATCCTTCATTTGGGATGCAAAGAGTCAGCAAGAAGTGTGAGCAGTTACACATGAAACAGCATTTCAAATGAAATGCGTAACACTTCAGGATGAAAATACAAACAATATACACACAGGAGCTGGACCCAATGAACAGGTAGGAAACTGACAGTAAGAAGATACAAGTGCAACACGTGCGGAAACAATTAAGATTCTATTGGAGAAGATCGCTACTTGTATATAATTTGCATGTTCTGTGACAGTCAAGTTAAGAGGAAAAATGTGAACAAACAGAAATCACTAGTCAATCACAAAGTAGAATAGAGCAGGCAAATGTTTATATGAACACACCAAAATTTTATTGTAATCCAAGGATAAAATTGTAGAATATCCAAATGTATAAGCGCTTTCATCTCCTTTTTAAATAAGTTGAAGAGATTTCATCAGATACAATTAGTTACTTTCATCACCTGAATTTAAAAGAAGTAATTTAAATTACATCACATCCTAGAGCAGTCAACACACCTTCATTTAAAGCCATAGTGTACTTAAAATTGTCATTACTTCCACATCACCGTGAAAGTTGTTAAAACCATTAAAAATACTTTTAAAATACTTCATGAATTTTAAAATCACTACCTATCTACAATTATATTAATAACTTAACATTTAAATAAATTTAAATAAATAAATCCATGTGGTAATAAATGTAAATAAATACCTAAAATATTGGAAAACATATATAAGTGTAAATAAATAGTCATTCAAACAATGCATATATGAATAAGTTTGTTACACTAAGATAGTTACAAAGTGTATTTTAACATCTATTCAGGGCTTTAATTTTCAAGAGACTACTAATAGACAAATTATCATTAAGCCCTGGCCAATACATAGTGTTCAGTTTGATCTGCCATCCTAGTTCCATTTTGTCAAGCTGGTAAGACCATGCTCCACCTCTTGCACTAATCATTACAGTGTCTAATATAATAAATTTAAAAGCATGGTCTGGGTAAGCCATAATATGTTTTGCTAAGGCGTTCCCTTCCCATAGATCATGTATGTTTCAGAGATGTTCCCCTATTCTGTTTTTAAATTTGCGCTCAGTCTTGCCCACGTAAAAACATGGGCACAAAGTACAAACAGCGCAATATACAACCCTTTCAGTTGTACATGAAAATCTACCTCTCAGAAAAATTCTAACTCCATTTATTATGACATTGTTATTGATTTCCGTAATGTTCGGGCAGAACTTGCATCTCCCACATTTATGCATGTGTCCTTGAAGATACTCTTCCTGTCGTCTTTCAAACATATTTTTAAGACACTGTCCTTTCTTATATACGCAAATTGGAGCGTCCCCCAAAATGTCTCTCGTTTCTTTATCACTAATAATAATTTCCCAATTTTTTATTTAAATGTTCTTAATATAGTGTGCTTCATTATTGAAAGTAGTCAAAAAACTATTTTCATAAGTCTTTTCATTCACTGGTGTTGTGGCCATGGTTGTGTTAGTATTGGCTTCATTCCTATTGTCATCTTCATTATTAATTATTTGATTTATATTACTTATCTGGTATTCAACATTTTGGCTCCTGTCTTCTAGAATGGGAGTAAAGTGCCCAGATTGTCTTTTGTCATTAACTTCTTGCATAATCTTATCAATTAGACTAACAGGATAACCTCTTCTAAGGAACATACATTTCAGCAAGTTGCATTCCTCTACATAGTCATCCCAAAGGGTCGTCATTCAGGCTGCATGGACAAATTGCCCTATTAGTACAGCTCGCTTTTGTTTAAAGGGATGACAACTGCTGAAATGTAAAAAACTATTAGAGTAGGTTTCTTTTCGAAATATTCTAGCTAGAAATCAATTCTCAGTTTCATCTTTTAGTAAGTGAACATCTAAGTATGCTATATGTGTATCACTGACAGTACATGTAAACCTCAAGAAACTGGTTGTTTCATTGATAAATGCAAGAAAGTTATCCAAGACGTCTCTGGGCCCTTCCCATAATATAAACAAGTCATCCAGGTAACGCATATATGTTTTACAATATTGAAAATAGTTGGAAGTTTTGAGGTGTTGTTTCTCCCACATCAACATGACAATATTTGCATATAGGCCCCCACATGCGGAGCCCATTGCTACTCCTTCCTTTTGAAGGAAATATTGTCCTTCAAAGAAAATAAAATGATTCCTTAAAATAATATCTAACATCTGTTCAAATAGGTTAATTTTATCCTGTCTTAAACCTTTTAAGTGTAAAAATTCATAAAACTATTGTAATCCAATGTCATGTGGTATTATACTATACAAATTAACCACATCTATAGTCTCTAACAGATAGTCCTTTTTATATCCAATACTATTGATTTTTCTTAAAAAAAATCCCAAGAATCTATACATACCCTTTTTATATCCAATACTATTGATTTTTCTTAAAAAAATCCTAAGAATCTATACATACACTGGTTTCATTCCATACATGTTTACTTAACTCCTTCTCAAGATATTTTGCTAGGGGGTATGTTATAGAGCCCCTTGCATCAACAATTGGTCTCATTGGTGGTTGATGCATGTCCTTATGGATTTTGGGAACTCCAAAGATACTAGGAGTAATAGGGTATTCTATAGAAAAATAGTGTAATTCTGTGATGGATACCAGGCCATCAATAAACATGTCCTGAATGAAGCTCTTGATTCTCCCGTTAATTTCATTCAAGGAACTCATAGTGTATGTATCTGAATTTAAGATTTCAAACATTTTATTATTGTAATCCACTGTATTCATAATGACAGTACCCCCGCCCTTATCTGGTTTCATGATCCTAGTACCTTTGTTATGGAGAAGAAATTTAAGTTCATAATTTTCATTCATACTTAAATTAGGTTGTATAGTAGATGTTCTAGCATCTCTATTAATGTTTTTATTTAAGTCACATAAATCAAGTTCACAAATTTTCTCATAAACAGTTAGGGTGGGGTGTAATGGTGGATTAAATGTGCTCAAAATCTTAAATGGATCTTTCACAGAGTCTACCTTATTAAATATGACATTTAGGTTCAGTTTCCTAGTGTACTGTTTCAAGTCCATCAATGTATGGACTAAATTAAATGACTGACGAGAAACAAAGGTAAAACCTTTTGAGAAAATGTCACACATTGTCTTGTTCAACTCTATTTGTGAAAAATTATAGACCTTAAAGTCCTTCTCTGAATTATTACATAGTTTTAGACGGAGAAGGTATCAACCATCCTGGTCTATGTCCACCATTAATTTCTCTGTTTCCCCCTTTCAACCATTCCTGTTCACACCTCAGTTGTAACCTCTTCCTCTCCCTGTTTGGTAATTTTGTGGCTGACCCCTGTGTTGGTATTGGTGGTTCTGTTGTTGGCTAAAAATCCACTCCGAATGTCTCAGAGCTGGGTATTCATCCTCGTCTAAAAAATCATCTTCAGACAGAGCCAAACTGTTGGTTTCATCATTAGGGTAACTGTTACCATTAGCTTGGACATTCATATCCTTATTAAACTGCCACTCTTGAGATGGGGAGAGGGGCGAGGGTACGCTGTATTATTAGCATAATCTTTCTCATCCCTCACCAGTTTTTTCAATTTTCTTGTTTTAATAAGTGACATTTGTTCATCTATTGTACGAAAAATCCTACAATATTCGAACCTGTTACTGGAAAATGCAGAGTTCTGTGTAATTAACTTATCCAGTATTGTCACTTCTTTATTTAAAAGTTCGATTGTTTTGTTGTTATTCACTATAACTCTCTGCATGTATTCAAACCCAAACTTATCAAACAGTTCAATAAGTTCCAAGTGGAACTCCGACCCTGCCACCAACCAAGTGGGGTAGAGCCACATACGGAGACCTTTTGGCACAGTTCTCTGTTTAAGACATTCATTGAAAAACATATTATCCATTTGTAACTTCCTGATTTTAAGTAAGTTACGGTCTAGTTCATTCAACTGCTCTTGCAAACACATATTAACCTTTCTTCCCCTGTTAAATGTTATTTCGTCATTTTTTAACCAGTCTGACAACTGAGGTACAATAAAACCTACATTATTCAAAGTTGTAGCTCTGTTTGTATTATTTACCTCATTTAGCATTAGGTCAGAACGAAGGGGTGGTACGGTTACACCGACCAGAGACGGTTGTCTTCATGTGTCAATGTTACCAATAGTTGATGTCAATGCTGCATTAAACTGTTGTGAAGTACCAGGTGCAACATTGTCCTCAGAAGAACCATCTGATGTTGCATTCATTTCTATAGATACACCTGGTGTAGAATGAATAGTAAATTGTGACCTCGTTGACTGCTCTAGTTGGTCCATTCTTTTAAAAATATTTTTAATGGTTTTAACAACTTTCCCAGTGTTTTGGAAGTAATGACAATTTTAAGTATACTATGGCTTTAAATGAAGGTGTGTTGACTGCTCTAGGATGTGATGTGATTTGAATTTCTTCTTTTAAATTCAGGTGATGAAAGTAACTAATTGTATCTGATGAAGTCTCTTCAACCTATTTAAAAAGGAGATGAAAGCGCTTATACATTTAGATATTATACAATTTTAACCTTGGATTACAATAAAATTTTGGTGTGTTCATATAAACATTTGCCTGCTCCATTCTACTTTGTGATTGATTAGTGGTTTCTGTTTGTTCACCTTTTTCGTGGTGTGGTCGAGTATGGAGTTGAAACAAGGCAATGTTTCACCAAACCTAACACAACAATCAACAATGGTTTCAGCAAGTAATGGAGGAGTAGATTTAACTATTCTGATACAGCAGTTGATCAACAGAATGGACCGACTAGAGCAGTCAATGAGGTCACAATTTACTATTCATTCTACACCAGGTGTATCTATAGGCATTAATGCAACATCAGATGGTTCTTCTGAGGACAATGTTGTACCTGGTACTTCACAACAGTTTAATGCAGCATTGACATCAACTATTGGTAACATTGACACATGAAGACAACCGCCTCTGGTCGGTGTAACCGTACCACCCCTTCATTCTGACCTAATGCTAAATGAGGTAAATAATACAAACAGAGCTACAACTTTGAATAATGTAGGTTTTAATGTACCTCAGTTGTCAGACTGGTTAAAAAATGACGAATTAACATTTAACAGGGGAAGAAATGTTAATATGTTTTTGCAAGAGCAGTTGAATGAACTAGACCGTAACTTACTTAAAATCAAGAAGTTACAAATGGATAATATGTTTTTCAATGAATGTCTTAAACAAAGAACTGTGCCAAAATGTCTCCGTATGTGGCGCTACCCCACTGGGTTGGTGGCAGGGTCGGACTTCCACTTGGAACTTATTGAACTGTTTGATAAGTTTGGGTTTGAATACATGCAGAGAGTTATAGTGAATAACAACAAAGCAATCGAACTTTTAAATAAAGAAGTGACAACACTGGATAAGTTAATTACACAGAACTCTGCATTTTTCAGTAACAGGTTCGAATATTGTAGGATTTTTCGTACAATAGATGAACAAATGTCACTTATTAAAACAAGAAAATTGAAAAAACTGGTGAGGGACAAGAAAGATTATGTTAATAATACAGAGTAACCTCACCTCCCCCCATCTCAGGAGTGGCAGTTTAATAAGGATAGGAATATCCAAGCTAATGGTAACAGTTAGCCCAATGATGAAACCAACAGTTTGGCTCTGTCTGAAGATGACTTTTTAGACGAGGACAAATACCCAGCTCTGAGACGTTCAGAGTGGATTTTGAGCCAACAATGGAACCAACAATACCAACACAGGGGCCAGCCACAAAATTACCAAACAGGGAGAGGAAGAGGTTACAACCGAGGTGTGAACAGGAATGGTTGGAGGGGGAAACAGAGAAATTAACTGGGGACATAGACCAGGATGGTCGATACGTTCTCCCACATCTAAAACTATGTAGTAATTCAGAGAAAAACTATAAGGTCTATAATTTTTCAGAAATAGAGTTGAACAAGACAATGTGTGACATTTTCTCAAAAGGTTTTACCTTTGTTCCTCGTCAGTCATTTAATTTAGTCCATACATTGATGGACTTGAAACAGTACATTAGGAAACTTAACCTAAATGTTATGTTTAATAAGATAGACTCTGTGAAAGATCCATTTAAGATTTCGAGCACATTTATTCCACCATTACACCCCACCCTAACTGTTTATGAGAGAATTTGTGAACTTGATTTATGTGACTTAAATAAAAACATTAATAGAGATGCTAGAACATCTACTACACAAGCTAATTTAAGTATGAATGAAAATTTTGAACTTAAATTTCTTCTCCATAACAAAGGTACTAGGATCATGAAACCAGATAAGGGTGGGGGTACTGTCATTATGAATACAGTGGATTACAATAAAATGTTTGAAATCTTAAATTCAGATACATACACTATGAGTTCCTTGAATAAAATGAATGGGGACTACAGGATAATCAAGAGCTTCATTCAGGACATGTTTATTGATGGCCTGATATCCATCACAGAATTACACTATCTTTCTATAGAATACCCTATTACTCCTAGTATCTTTGGAGTTCCCAAAATCCATAAGGACATGCATCAACCACCAATGAGACCAAGTGTTGATGCAAGGGGCTCTATAACATACCCCCTAGCAAAATATCTTGAGAAGGAGTTAAGTAAACATGTATGGAATGAAACCAGTGTATGTATAGATTCTTGGGATTTTCGATAGTATTGGATATAAAAAGGACTATCTGTTAGTGACTATAGATGTGGTTAATTTGTATAGCATAATACCACATGACATTGGATTACAATAGTTTTGTGAATTTTTACACTTAAAAGGTTTAAGACAGGACAAAATTAACCTATTTGAACAGCTGTTAGACATTATTTTAAGGAATAATTTTATTTTCTTTGAAGGACAATATTTCCTTCAAAAGGAAGGAGTAGCAATGGGCTCCACATGTGGGGGCCTATATGCAAATATTGTCATGGTGATGTGGGAGAAACAACACCTCAAAACTTCCAACTATTTTCAATATTGTAAAACATATATGCGTTACCTGGATGACTTGTTTATATTATGGGAAGGGCCCAGAGACGTCTTGAATAACTTTCTTGCATTTATCAGTGAAACAACCAGTTTCTTGAGGTTTACATGTACTGTCAGTGACACCCATATAGCATACTTAGATGTTCACTTACTAAAAGATGAAACTGAGAACTGATTTCTAGCTAGAATATTTCGAAAAGAAACCTACTCTAACAGTTTTTTACATTTCAGCAGTTGTCATCCCTTTAAACAAAAGTGAGCTGTACTAAAAGGGCAATTTGTCTGTGCAGCCCGGATGGCGACTCTTTGGGATGACTATGTAGAGGAATGCAACTTGCTGAAATGTATGTTCCTTAGAAGAGGTTATGCTATTAGTCTAATTGATAAGATTATGCAAGAAGTTAATGACAAAAGACAATCTGGGCACTTTACTCCCATTCTAGGAGACAGGAGCCAAAATGTTGAATACCAGATAAGTAATATAAATCAAATAATTAGTAGTGGAGATGACAATAGGAATGAAGCCAACACTAATATAACTATGGCCACAACACCAGTGAATGAAAAGACTTATGAAAATAGTTTTTTGACTACTTTCAATAATGAAGCACATTATATTAAGAACATTTAAATAAAAAATTGGGAAATTATTAGGAGTGACAAAGAAACAAGAGACATTTTGGGGGACACTCCAATTTGCGTATATAAGAAAGGACAGTGTCTTAAAAATATGTTTAAAAGACGACAGGAAAAGTATCTTCAAGGACACATGCATAAATGTGGGAGATGCAAGTTCTGCCCAAACATTATGGAAATTAATAACAATGTCATAATAAATGGAGTTAGAATTTGGCTTAGAGGTAGATTTTCATGTACAACTGAGAGGGTTGTATATTGCGCTGTTTGTAATTTGTGCCCATGTTTTTACGTGGGAAAGACTGAGTGCAAATTTAAAAACAGAATAGCGGAATATCTCAGAAACATACGTGATCTATGGGAAGGGAACGCCTTAGCAAAACATATTATGGCTTACCCAGACCATGCTTTTAAATATATTATATTAGACACTGTAATGATTAGTGCAAGAGGTGGAGCATGATCTTACCAGCTTGATAAAATGGAACTAGGATGGCAGATCAAACTGAACACTATGTATTGGCCAGGGCTTAATGATAATTTGTCTATTAGTAGTCTCTTGAAAATTAAAGCCCTGAATAAATGTTAAAATACACTTTGTAACTATCTTAGTGTAACAAACTTATTCATATATGCACTGTTTGAATGAATATTTATTTACACTTATATATGTTTTCCAGTATTTTAGGTATTTATTTATATTTATTACCACATGGATTTATTTATTTAAATTTATTTAAATGTTAAGTTATTAATATAATTGTAGATAGGTAGTGATTTTAAAATTTATGAAGTATTTTAAAAGAATTTTTAATGGTTTTAACAATTTTCACGGTGTTGTGGAAGTAATGACAATTTTAATTATACTATGGCTTTAAATGAAGGTGTGTTGATTGCTCTAGGATGTGTTGTAATTTGAATTTATTCTTTTAAATTCAGGTGATGAAAGTAACTAATTGTATCTGATGAAGTCTCTTCAACTTATTTAAAAAGGAGACAAAAGTGCTTATACATTTGGATATTCTACAATTTTAACCTTGGATTACAATAAAATTTTGGTGTGTTCATATAAACATTTGCCTGCTCCATTCTACTTTGTGATTAAGAGGAAAAATGTTAGACTGTGTTCATACTCAGAATGACAACATTCACTCATTTGTAAGGTCAGCTGAGATTCAAAATGCTCGAGACTGCTCGCATACAAAGAGTGACAGAAAACTGTCAGATGGAATGTTAAAACGCTAAGTGAACCAGAAACTTTTATTTAACTGAAAATAATTAAGCTTATGTTTTAAGGCAGATGTCAATTTAAGACTTAACGATTATAAAAGTAACTTGCTGATTTCATAATAAATAAACTTTTAAACTACAGAAACCTACATAAATGAAACAAATCCATACATGTTAAACAAAAATAAAGAGAAAATAAGTTAACTGACATGCCATTAAAGAAAATGTTTAGAGTTTCCATCACATATGTCAGCTATAATGAGATGATGTTAAAACCATATTCTTAAAATCTCTTTGAGGAAAGATAATAAACATTTGTAACATATAAATAACAGTATAGAAGTTTGCTAAAGTGTGTAGGAAAATTCACTTACAAATTAAATGGGATGGAAATACAAACTTTTGGAAGACTGGGTATGTATTTATACCTTAGCTGATACTTTGAGAGAATTTGTGACTCCTGTATTTTTGAGTTCAGTTTTTAGTTTCATTTGTCTCGCATCAGTCCAGTTGTTTTTTTTTTCAGAAGATCTCTTTAATGTAGAGGATGAAAACCAGTCTAGGTCCTCTGGAATTGAGATTATGTTATTATTTTTGATAAAAGAAGCTGCTTCCGCAACATTATTGAAAGTTTTCTTGTCATATGAGTGAAAAATTTTAATTTTAGCAGGATAGACAAGTTGTGCTTTAACTTTACTTTAAGTAGTCTCACAAGTGGTCAGGATTTTTTTATAATTTCTAAGACTTTTGAAGAGTAATCATTATCACATCTATTTGGCATTGTCTGTAAGTCAAGGGACTTTTCCTCCAGGCAGATTTGAGTATAAGTTCTTTATCCAAATAAGACAGAAATTTCACAACTATGGATCTTGGAGGAGCATTAGGAGAAGAAGGGATAGGTTTCCCTATGGCTCTGTGAGCTCGCTCTCTTTCTCTACTTCTCTCCATCCTATTTGATAATCCTACTTTTAGATCTAATAAATCAGGTAACCATGAATTTAAAAACAAAATGATGTCCTCACCCTCAGCTTTTTCTGGTAGACCAAATATTATTATGTTTGTTCTCAAATCCCTGTTCTCCAGATCATCTTTTTTTATTTATTAACCAGTTATTTTGTTGTAGAAGAAATTCACAATGAGACTCATCTTCTTTGAGTCTTCCATCTATGTCATTAAGTGGGGTTTCCATGTCCAAGATTTTAGTTTGTTGATGCTGCAACATTTATTTAAAAACATCAATCTGTTTTTCACAATTTTCCTGTAGGTTTTCTAGGTTATCTGTGAATGTTTCCATTTTAAGAGATAGTTCATGTAGAGTGGCAGACATCATTTGGGTTTTCTTTTTTAGTGTAGTTTCAGAATGATAAAATTTTGAATTGTTTATTTCCCCACAGGTAAAGTAACCTCCAGCTTTTTTGACAGGAAAATGTTGATGAAAACACTTCAAAGACAGTATTCTTGTAGATTAGAAGTTTCTTAATAGTAATATACTTTTGTTTAAAAAATAAAGACAATTTTCCTGTATTTTAGTAAGTATTGTGGAGCTCAAAAACTGTTACCAGTTGGTTACCTAGGCTCTTCCTCCATGAATGGTAGATCTTGATTATTAAACCTAGTGTACTTCTTTGATAATGTCCACAAAGCCTTGTATGAGGGAAAACAGGACATACTACCTATTTTGATTTAGCCAAGCCCTTTGACATAATCTCCCATTCAGTTATCATAGAGAAACTTTCCCATCTGGGGCTTAATCCATACATTACTAGATGGATAGTCAACTTGCTCATCAACAGAATACACACTAAGTTAGTGAATCTACCTCCACCAGTAGACCAGTTACCAGTTAAATACCACAGGGATCTGTGCTGGGACTTCTACTGTTTGGAAATTATTTCTCTAAAGCCCAGGTGAAGGTATATGGCCTGTAGTTTACCAAGTTTGCAGATGACTGTCAATAGAGCAAAATCATAGAGTCCCCCAATGAGGTTAACATATTACAGAAAGTCCTGACACAGGCAAATGAGTGGTGACAAACTCAAAGACTGAAATTTAACTCATGAAAATGCTTCATTGTCACCTTTGGCAGAAAAGTAGCTCTGGAAATCATGTTATACATAGCACCCCTCTAAGCTCAAACACAGTGGTGCAAGACTTAGGAACACAGTTTTGATAGTAATCTATACTTCATTCACTATGCTCACATAGTGGTAAGAAACACATTCTACTTTGCCCACCTCATAACTAAGGGTATTGCATCCAATACCAGGGAGGCCATAGCTCTGCTCTACTTGACCCTTATCAGATCACTAATTGAGTACAATGCTCCCTTTTCTATGTACCTCACCAGGCACCTGCAACAACTGGAGAGACCACAGAGGCTTCTGACCATGAGAATCCAGGACCTCCAAAACATGACATACATGGACAGACTGAAAGCCCTGTCATTGTACTCATTATCATACAGGCTGCCGAGAGGTGACCTGGGCCTGGCCTACAGAGCAGTATCTGACCTTGCCCTAATGTAAATGCTGGACATCTGCAAATCAAATTGGACAAGAATAACTTGCTCCAGGGATCTCAGCCTAGCCTGTTACATAAACAGAATATGCTGGAGAGACAGATATATCTCCCAGTGATTGCCACTCCTCTGTATTAGGCTCCCACTGCATGTGAAACAGTGCTCTTCCATGATCCTATTGAAGCAAAAATTTGACAACTGGCTGAATGATAATAAATTCACCCCAGGGGTGACCAGTATGTCTGTCATGGACAGGGCCAGTCAGTGCTGCTCACAAAATCACTCTGCCAACAATGAAAATCTAATTATGCTCAATAGAGGTACTTGGGTTTCTACATGGGTAGGCTTGTAAAGACCCTAGGGCTATTAGCCTAGTCACCTCCTAGAATCATATGAAGCTATGAACCCATGCAGGCCTCTCACCATCTTATTTACTACATCCAGTGATGATGTTATGCATTATAAGTTGTTCTTCAGCCTTGTAAAAGTCAAATGTGTGCTGTGGCACTTCTGTAAATTACTGAGTTCTGTAGTCTGTGTACTTAAATAGGTGTGGGTTCTATTATCACCGCAGTCAACTCTGTGTGTGTGTGTGTGTCTGTGTGTGTGTGTGTGTGTGTGTGTGTGTGTGTGTGTGTGTGTGTGTGTGTGTGTGTGTGTGTGTGTGTGTGTGTGTGTGTGTGTGTCTAACAAGAAGACCAGAAGTGTGTATCCTACAGTTACTGCTCCAATCTCATGAATGGACAATATTTTGATACTTGTACATGGCTACACATCGATTTCATGCAGGCCTCCCAACATCTTCTGTCCAACATGCACTGCTGATGTCATCCACTATAAATTTGCCTGCAGCCTAGTAAAAGTCAAACTTGTGCCATGGAACTTGTGAAAAGTACTGAACTCTGTCGTCTGTGTCCCTACATTGGTAGGGGTTCTGTTCTCACTGCAGGCATCTGTGTGTGTTTGAACTTGCTTGACATTAGAGAAATCCTTTTACACCTGCATGTAGAACATTGATATTGCTATATTCGCCTTGCCAGACAAAGCTGATGTTATCAGCTATAAAGACTTCATCTGTGGCACAAATCTTAAATGCAGAGTTTTGTAGTCTGCATATTTAGATAGGTGGGGGTTCTATTATCACTGCAGTCAACTGGTGTGTGTGTGTGTGTGTGTGTGTGTGTGTGTGTGTGTGTGTGTGTGTGTGTGTGTGTGTGTCTGCACTTCCTTGACATTACAGACAGCCTTTTACACCAGCATGTGGGACACTATTATTGCCATATTCTCCTCACCAGACACTGCTGATGTAATCAGCTATATATGATTTATGTATGTGCACTATTCCCACCAGGGCAGGGTCAGAGACTTGCCTGGAGACCAGGCAGACATCACCTCATCCTATACAATATAGATTACAGTGACATTGCTTTCAGTTTATCCCTATACATCATAGTATGGTTTGTAGGCCCTGTTCTTTCTTGGTGAGAACCCCCTGTGATTTCTGCAACTGCTGCATGTGTCTGGTTAGGTACGTGCAAAACAGAGCATCATGCTCTATTTTAGTGTTCCAATGAGGTTTGAGTACAGTGCTGTAATATAATCCTCAGATCTGAATAACATGTCGTGACTTATGATGTGTATAACATAGGCTTTCAATACCAGTGTGGGCACTTGGTCGAAGTTCAGATTGCTATGTACATGTGTTCCCAGTGCTTGCATCTTTGGGTTTCAGCATAATGGGACTGTTGTCAGTGCTGTAATTAGCAGGGAATTCCACTTTGCAGAAGGAGAAAATAAAGGCACGTTTGCATTTATTTGTTGACTGTGTTGTTTTGTCACCAATCATTTGTTTCTCTTAACCCTACTGTAGTATATTAGTATGACTACAGATTTTCAGGCAAGAGGGCATATAATTGATTTAATTGAGAAGAATAAGGATTTTGTTATATGTCAGCGTGAGAATTTAGGGGCACATTATTTCTCTGAGAATAGAAGTAATATTAGAAGTAATGAAAATAAGAATTAATATATGGGTTATTTTACAAAATATAACAAACATACCAACTGTATAAAGCAGATACTAGAGAGAAAATGGATGATTCTTTGATCTGATTTGAAAATTTCTGAGTTATTCGGAGAGAAATTCCATTGTGTTTTTAAGAAAGAATGAAATCCAAAACAGCATCCCTGTTATAAAAATGCAACATATCACTTTGAATGTACTGCTTATAGCAAAAAAGGAACTGTGCCTTGTCATAATTGCATCTATTGGCCTTATATTAGCACCAGTAATGAGTTTATCCACCCTATTACTGAAAAGATTTTTAAGTTCTATGCTTTTTCCACTTGTTCTACAGAAAATGTGACTTATGTTGCAGATTGTATAAAGTGCAAGTCTTTTTATATAGACAAGACAACTCAGAAATTTAAGGAAATAATTGGTGCTCACTTATCAGAAATACGTTGACATATAGAAAACAATGCACTTAGTAAACACATTTTGCAATTTGGTAGTGGTCATAAATTTAAATTTAAAGTTTTACAGAGATTATATAGAAATAAATGAGGAGGTAATATAGTGAATGAGACAGACCTAGCGGAATACAAATGGATTAATTATTTTAGGACTGATATGCCCTCTGGATTGAATAGTAAAATAGTATTAAACTAGTATTAAATAAAAAGAAGGGTAACATAATTAAAATGGATATATAGCGTACATATAGATTTAATATATATTTCTCAGGTTCTAAGTGTTTTAATAAAGTGATTTTGAAAAAGTGGATACATTTTTGTTAAAGTGGATGGATGTAGACCTATTTTATGTTTTATAATTGTCTTTTATATATCTACTTGATTAAGTGTTAATAGATCATGTCATGTGATTATGTAGGCCTTTTGTAATAGGCTGACAAATTCTATTTAATCACTTGTTTTACTGATTGTTTATCTGCACTGAGGAAGAATCTGTATGATTCAAAAGCGTTGCTACTTTTTACTGCTGTTTTTAGCTTCACATTAAAATCTATTAAGTGCCTATGGTTGGACCTCTTCCTTTTTGTCATTTGCCTACCTTCTTGTTGGTTTTGAAGTCCATTTGGCTGCCTATTGAGGTTTTTTATTCCTGTAGTATGTTATCATCATAGATGAACTCAATGACTGCACCCAGTATGCCAGAATCAGCAAATGCGGTAAGCCAGAGACAGTATACGTTAGCTTGAACTGTTGTGAAATAGATTCCAAAAAGTAAGGGGTCATGCATAGATCCCTGGGCTATGCCATTGGTGCAGCTCTACTGGTACTGGTTGATTCACCAGCTTTCACAGTATATGTTCTGTTGGTGAGCCAATTGGTTACCCATCTAGTGATGTAAGGTTTAATCCCCAGCTGAGAGAGTTTCTCAGTCATACCTACATGAGGGATTGTGCTCAAACCCTAGAGTAGACTAAGAGAGCCAGTGTGCATTGTTTTACCTTTATCCAAGCCTATCATACAGAATCAGTGGGCTGTGACAACATCACAGCTCACCTATCACATGACACATCACATACACCTTCCTGACACAGCTGAATACATATTTCAACATACCCTCCACACAGACTATGTTCCTGTAGAAGGGTGTATATCAACATACATACATCTGAGTTGGGGGAGCACCCAATGCATGCATGTATAGATGCATCCTGACTCTCCTCATCTATGAGGTAAACCAACATGTCATCATGGACCTTTTTCTAAATGGACACTAGTAATTTCCCGGCTGTGCAACAGACTTCTGTGAGTTACTAATGCTACATCATGTCTGTCACATCTGTTAGATGTCCTCAAAGAGGTCATTGATCTTGCATGATGACAACACTATCATCCTTTTGAATTGACAAGCCCAAGGCATTTGACACAAATCTGCACTGAAGTATTCACTCAACACTGTCAGATGTGGCCATATACACCTATATCACCAATTGGGTAGACCACTGTATCATATGCATGGCATCTAAGTATGTTTAAATGTGCAAAGTGACCAATATCTCAGGTCCAGTGACCAGGTCCACACATCAGGGCTGTCTGCTAGACTCTTTACTGTCTTTTATTTAAGTGACAGACATCATAGATAACATACACATCCTGTGTCCAAATAGCTGTTTGAAGGACTACAGATTGTGGGCAATCATTGACTCCATCTATGATATTAGTATAATACCGACAGTGTCAACCCACAACAAAGATTGCTGCCAGAGACATGGCAACACCTGCAATTACAAAAAAACATGGAGGGATTTGTTACATCTGGAAACCAGACACACAACCCAAGTATAATGTAGACATCACACCATATAATCAAATGAATAAGTATGTGAACTGTGTCCTGGGGTAGATGGTAAGTGGAATGTCCAGCAGCATGTACATACAAAGCTGTTTGACATAATTACTGGCATGGGTAACATTTGTGACAGTGTGGGTTGCGCCATATATATCTGCCATGCATACCAGTCAGCTAGTCTGTATTAATCATAATGTCACATATAGGTATAGCAGTCTCCCTTCTAACACCTCCAGCAGATGTTACAGTGCCTGGACAGTGTGCATGATAACCTCATGTCATAATAGTTGTAGAAGTGTGTTTGCGCAGAATCATCTCTGATCACTCTAAATTTAATATGTTATGTTAGAGACATGGGATTACTGGTGGTATTATTCTGATATTGTTCATGATGGTGTTTGCTTCTTAATGTTGTCCATGAGCCTTTAACTGTGTCCCACTTGCTGGAAGCCTCTAGTGAGATTACACTCATATTTAGGCAAATCAGTTTACACAGCTTCACAATATGCACCCTATCCCAAATGTATATCACATCCCTGATAGATGTCCTCTGCATTGCTCATGTAAGAATGCTTATCTCACGCAGACATATTCCCCATTGTTATGTCACATTGTGTGACAGTCACATGATACACATTTTCACTGTACAGTCCATATTGTACTATACTGATATGTGATTGTTGTTGCTGCTACAACTGTTTACCATTGACATGCCCTCATTTGCTGTGTTCATTTCTACAATTGTGTCCCTATTAAACACACACACACTTCATCTGTTTATTTTACATGGCTGTCCATGTTTCCTTGCAGATCATTTACACAACTTTGGTATGGAATGCCAGGAATGGTATTTCACAATACTCTACACTGTATACACTGTCCTGTACTGTGTTTGGATCATAAACATAACTATCATATCTCTCAACTGTCCAGCTTTTTACAGAATTTCCAGATTTTTGCCTTATATTATCTTTTGTGTGTTCCTTATAAAAACTGTAGTTTTCTGCCATATCACTGGGATGATCTCAGGACTGATGTCATGAAATAATTATATACATTTGAGTTTCAGACTTCAAATTAGTCAGGAAATGTATCCTCACAAACCCTTTGTTATTCTAGCACATTTCTAAGTTTAAAAGAGCAAATATGTAAAATCTGTTCCTATTTCTGGGTCATTGTCCCCCATTATGTTGTGCTATGTCCAGATTTCTTGCACTAAGAGATTGAGAGCTGTGAGAAATATTATATGTTAAGCACTGGTGATCATTGTGGCATTCCATGCAAATCCCCTAACCTACTATGCTGTGTGTTAAACAGATTTGCTATCCATGTTGCATTACATGGTTTCCTGGCTGGCAACACTTGTTACCAACCACAAAACCACACTTATTTACATTTAAACACCATGGGTGGCATGAATATGGAATTAGAGCTGCTAATCACTGCGCATCACCTCGCATACCTGTAAACTCCGTGCAGGCTTTGTGCGAAGCCTACATCGAGTTTATTGAATTCCAGGGCATGAGATAATTCCAAAAGAGTTTCTCTCAGTGTAAGTCCTCCCTGATTCTGAATGATTTTCTTTCAGTGTCAATGACTTACTTCGGTGTAAGGATTATTTAAAAACAGCCTTACACTGGACATCAGATTTCAAAAG
This sequence comes from Protopterus annectens, assembly GCF_019279795.1. Classification (NCBI taxonomy): domain Eukaryota; kingdom Metazoa; phylum Chordata; order Ceratodontiformes; family Protopteridae; genus Protopterus; species Protopterus annectens. The sequence continues at coordinate 1,726,438,427 of NC_056731.1, read as the reverse complement.
ACCTGTTCTCAGAAAAGTGGTCAGTTACTCTAAGAGCAAGACTTTTGCAATTGGGCACTATGTATAATATTTCCCTTTGTCAAGCCATGCCATGTATATCATAGTAGTGCACTTAGTTTTGTTTTTTCATCCACCTGATGTCTGTTGCAACTGATATCTTGGTGTGGCATTCATAAAACTGTGGGCATATCAGTTCTAGTACGTATGGGTAAATACATTGCATAAGGGATGCCATTAATTCATAAAACATGAAAATTAAGAGCAAGTAACAATTAATGATTTTAGTTACCTGCGATTCTAACATAAAATTAAAAAAAAAGAAAAATTACAAATCTTCTGCAAAGCTAAGCTTCACATGTAAACTCATCACTGTACTCAACCCTATCTGGCAAATAGTAGTATATTTTTCAGCAAAGTGAAAGATAGTCATAATCCTGTCTTATGTTATTGCAATGTGAAGTTCCTAGAATTGACAAAACACTGACTGCAGCATGCTATATTGCATGAATCCATCACTCAGAGCTGATTTTTTGAATGACATTTTATGGTTGAGTCTACATACCTTAAGACATTAAAAAAACTATGCCTTTAAATTTTTCGAACCACCTTTGAAATTTGTTATATTCTCAGTAAGTTTAACATATTTTCCTTTAAGTGCACATTAATTGATATTAACCAGAAAAATCTTTGCTATTATTATTATTTCAAACTCATCTTAGAAACATTACATTACATTACTGAAACAAGATTAGCAGAAGTAATCTTAAATGAAATCAGAGTTCATTTTCATTTACTATTCTTCTCAGAAATGTGCATCATCAAACTTCTGCAAAATACAGACATAAATAATATGAATTAAATGGCTGCCTATTAATACTTCCATGTAGTGGATAGTCCATACAAGATATGTATATGCATATGCTACAAGTGTCATTTTTTTTCAGACCATTCATGCATTCATTTTGTATGATTCTTTCCCGTGAACAACTTATTGCATCAATATTTAACTGTCTTCATGTGTTGAATCATTATCATCCAAAATAAATTATTATAACCATACAATTTAAACAAAATCAATTCATAACTTTAAGAATCAATTACCAGGAGAAGGGCATTTAACAACTTTGACTAAGATGGTAGTATATCTAAGATGGGATGGACATCTGTGTGTCAGAATTCACACTTTTTGAAAGAAATTGCTGTTTTTTAAGCTGTACCTCTCTCCCTTAGGTGCAACAACATTTAAGTTGATTATATTACGTAAGGGGTGGAGAAGCATAGTGGGTGTGGGAGACTCAATCTCTTCCCTTTGCAGAATTTGAAATATTGCTGTTTTTATTCCTGGCATGATTCTCAAGTACGTTCACGTTTGAAACTATCACACTTTATAATGAAAGTGACATGGAGTTCATAAGTGGTTAAAGAGTGTTATCTCAGCTGTTTCACATCAGCAGGGTATGAGGGGCAGATATTATAAAACAACTGCAAACTAAGATCAAAACACACCTTTTACAAAGTATAAAACTTAATCCTGAACTTCCAAAGATATTATAAGTTTTATACTGTGTTTAAATATCAGCTCACCAATCACATTTTGACCTTAAAAATCAAATAACTAAATCAAATATGCCTAGCTTAAAAATATATATATATATTGAAAATTCATTTCATACCTAATAATATGTGTAAAGCTTGAGATTTTATAAAAACATACCATGGATTCATATAGCATCCATATAGAGATCACACATATTTTATGTCCTAGCCAGTCAATGCAGAGGTAATTATTACATGCTATCACAAAGGAAATATAATTTATGGTACTGGACATTTAAACAGTAAATCTTTGGTTCATTGCTATTCCTTTATCACATTGATTTCAGACATTTGGATTTTAATCTGGGATGTAAAGAAAATGTATCATTACACTTTCTGCTGTTGTATTCACATCTTACATAAAACATGATTTTCAGTAACTGCATATTGGAGTTTAATCAATCACACTGAGTACCTGGAACATATCAATTGTTTTAGACCTGATTCTCAAATTTGGCTTTGCAAATATCTAGTGTTTATTTCAGAAGTTATATCTAAGCCATCCACTCTAACTCATGCCTTAAAGGGGCAGATAATTTTGGCTACATACAAATTACAGAGAAGTCATTAAGGTATATAAATTACTAAAATAATGCTGCATATAACACAAAGATTGTTCCAAATGTTTTTTTTTCATGGATACTGTGTCTAAAAATACATTTGAGTATAAAACCATTAATACTTTAAGTCAGACTGTTTCATAGCCATCCGTTTTCAGAAGAAAATATTTTTAGATTTCCATTCTACTTGTGGACAACTATAGGCTGCTTCCTCCCAATATCTCATATTATAACTATCACTTGTAACGTTTAGCCTTTTTAAAAGTCAAATTTGCTTTTAGAAGAAGCTGACGCATAAAGGACAATTTGTCTTGCTCCATAACGTTAGGGTAATTTTGGAAATTAACCAAATGTTTCTGCTTTTCTAACATGCAAAGTTTTAGCCTATAATGCTATAATTGATGTAAACTATAACTTATTTGTATAAATAAGTTAATTCTGCTATCAAACTGCTGCTCATATTCAAATATTATTTCTGCTTAAATATTTCATGTCTCATTTTAGAAAGAGTCTAGATGATTTCAAGATGAGATCTTGCAGAATATAATGTTTGTATACTCTGTTTCTGAGTGTGTGAAATGAGGACCACAAACATCAGATTCACTTACACTGATAACTGTTTTATGTGATAGTTTTTGACATATGTCGTAGAATGTTTCTACACGATCTGGATATGGTATTTTATTTGAAGGATTAGGTGTAGGAATGGTAAAATTCATAGATTTCCCCAATGGCTCAAACATTCTATGAGATGGTCCAAATTAAACAAATAACAAGTGTGAAAGCCGTGGATTAAAACTCTAAGCAAAGAAAAATCATCAACCCAAGCTAATGACTCCATCAATAAAACAACTCTAAGAGCTGACCTGATAGTGAGGGATCTGGTAACATATGTAGATAGTGATCTGGCCTTCAATCAACACATAGCCAAGATGGTTGGAAAATCATTCTATGTTGCCCCACTCATCAGAAAGGATATAGCATCCACATCCAAGAAAGTTATAGTACCACTCAATTCAATCCTTTTCAGACCCATTATTGAGTACAACGCCCCCTTTGGCATGTACATAAATGGGCATTTACAACAGCTGAAATGCCTTCAAAGGGTCTTCACATGAGAATCTAGGGTATAATACACTGCCCTACTCAGACTGCCTTAAGACCATATCTTTGTACTCAGACTCCTACAGGTTACTGACTGGTGATCTATGCCTGGTATGCAAGATATCCTCAGATCCACCTCTGATGGATATCTCTTATATATCCACAAAATGAACAGCATCCAAGGACCTAAACCTTAGCTGTGAAATAGTACATGCTGGAGAGGCTGATATTTGTTTCAAAGATGTCCATGTACATGAAGCAGACTTCATTCTTGACCCTGTTCAAATAAAACCTTGATCATTGTATGGGAAATTGCAAATTCACCTCCTGTCTGGTCCCCATTTCTTTGATAGTGCACCACATAACCCTTAGTTACCTCCTTACTAACATGCTTCACCATATAAGCGTCCAAGGAACACAGGAGAATACTTGTTTGGGTTGCTTGGCTTCGATTTTAAAGACCCTGGTGGTCATTAGACTAGTAAAAACCCATGAACCTATAAAAGCTTTCATGTGTATGTGTGTGTGTGTGTGTGTGTGTGTGTGTGTGTGTGTGTGTGTGTGTGTGTGTGTGTGTGTGTGTGTGTGTGTGTGTGTGTGTGTGTGTGTGTGTGTGTGTGTGTGTGTGTGTGTGTGTGTGTGTGAACTACAGAGGCAGCTGTTTGAATTTTACAAAATAAAAGTGCAGCAGATGTGAACAAGGAGCGAGTTTTTACCTTTGTAACTTTTGCCTTTTGTCTAGAATTGTTTGACAACATAGTTAAGTAATATATTAGGCAAAGAAGTATTTAATCCCTTACAGGAATACTTTTTTTCATTTTAGTTGACATCATCATTAATTCTTTGATGTTTTAAGAAGTGAACATTTTGTTGTGTTTTCAGTCATGTATCCATAAAACATCCTTTATACTGTAGTTGTTTTCTTTGTAAACAACCTGTATGCTATCCCACTTCTAATTTAGTAAAATTTATTTTAAAGGAAACTAATTTTTTGAAAGTCTACAAACATGGAGATTTCTAACAGATTTTTTTACAACTAAAAATAAAAGTTTGCAAGAAAATCTCTAAGGCGTCTAATTGTTATACAATATAAGGAGGCAATCATTCATAATCTATATTTTCACTAAATATTCTAATATTAGTTTAATGGTCCCTAAGAATACTTTACAACTTACATAAATTTGCGCTGGCACATATTTTCTTGGCATAAGAGCAATGCCTATTTTAAAAAAGTGAACCATAGAATTGATTCTGATTGTTCAAAGCACATTTTGACTTTTTTCCATGTGGTGTATATAAAGTCTGTGTTACTGAATTTAAATATTTGAATACTATTTTATTATTATGGAAAAATAATATTGAACATTAAATATAGGATTTATCTGGTGTTCATTTATGAACATTACCAATCAACAAAGCATCACAGAATAAAGTATCTTACATACACTGTCTGTCATATCCAATGTTTAATCAAACTGTAAAAATTCTGTCTTCATAGTGTTGCACGCCCAGTTGAAGTATAACAAATTCAAAAAGAAGTAATGCAAGTGAAGTTATAAATGGGGTTTCTACATTAAATATTATGCTTTATGGTTACCTTTGTGCAAATTGACTGATGTTGAAAGCAAAAGTCATATATCTAGTTTAGACTTGTGTTCTATACATGACTTGAAAGTGTAAAATATAAATAATCACAAGCATTTAGCAGATGAAAAATGACCAAATGCATCCTGAAAGGAAAATGTTGATATAGTATTTTTGCAAATACCCTTAAACAGAGTTAGGTGATGAGACACTGCTCTGCTGTATTCATCTGTGCAATACGAGGAATCTGCTACATTCTGCTAACCATAAGTATAATTTTGAACTGTATTTTGCACTTTTAAACTACATTTTTGCTATATTGCTGATTTTTTAAATTAAATGTTCTTGTTGATTTGTTTCACATTTTGTCTGCTGTAGAATAGACTAGATTCACACCTGCTGAACCAAGTTCTGTTAATTAAATTGAGCACTAAACCAGGCTATCGCTTGTTGGAGAGGGCCCCCTGCACCTGCACCCATGTGTTAGGAGAGTGCAGTTAGGACTCATCTAATTAAAGTTTGCTTGCACAGGGCCCAGGTTTGAGCTTTTTTATTGGTTAAATTGTTTAATTCAGTTTGCTCATTGTTTTAACACAGCTCTACAGTTAGGTGATCAGCCACTGCTCTGCTGTATTCATCTGTGCAATCCAAGAAATCTGTTGCATTCTGCCAACCGTAAGTATAATTTTATACTGAATCTTGCACTTTTAACCTGCATTTTTGCTATATTGCTGATTTTTAAAAACTGTTCTTGCTGATTTGTTGCACTGTTGTGTCTGCTGTAGCACAGACTAGATTCAGACCTGCTGAATCTAATTCTGCTTGTTACACTGAGCACTGAACCAGGCTATCTTTTGTTGGAGAGGGCCTCCTGCACCCTTATGGCAGGAGCATGCAGTTAGGATTCATCTGATTGAAGGTTGCTGGCAAAGGGCTCAGGTTTGAGCTTTTAGATTGATTAAATTGTTTAATTCAGTTTGCTCACTGTTGCTACATAAGCCTGGATTTGCGTGAGTTTGCACTTGTTTTATCACAGCTCCACAGAGTTAGGCAACCAGCCACTGTTCTGCTGTATTCATCTGTTTACACATAGTATACCTCCATGCACCATTATGCACTACTGTGCAGTGAGGGTAACCATTGGCAGTTATACATGCAAAAGCTTCAATAGATACATTTTCCCTCAGTAGCTGCCCATGATCTGGTCAAGAAGTTCTTAAACTGCACTTAGCTGCTCAGAGAGCACCTCAGCTGCACTTTCGTCCATTAAACAGTCCCAAACCACTAAACCTACAATAGTTTCATAACATTTAGAGAGGGTCCACTAGTATAGACCCTTTATAAAACACCCCATTAGTATAGACCCCATTAAGAGGACCCATTTATACCACACCCCTCCATTTTCTTCCCCCACTGTGAAAACAGGATTTAACCAAGCATTATGGATGGTCAGTTTCCCTACATTTCTCTGACCACCTGATTGACATGGGTATCCTGAGAGAGATTAGCAATTGTCTCATGTACACTGACAACCTTTTTCTCCTAAATCACCCAAGGACAATTTGTGAGAGATGCATCTACACTAAGAATCTGGAATCCTTTTTCTCTCATGTACAGAACAGTAACACTGAACAGGTTGTCAGCTCACATACTACACCTTCTACACAAACCATGTGCTCGACACATAAACCATCATATGCAGAGGTACTTGCCAGAAACCTACCTAAATACCAGAGACCTTCCAAACACAAACATGCTACACCTAGTACAGCACCTATAGCACTCAATACACAGAAAAACACAAGCATCAGTGTCTCACCAAATAAGCCCCTAAGGCAAAGCACATCTAATCCAAATGTTTTAGTCATAGAAGACCCCATAGTGAGACACACAGATGTCCCATTCACCAAGCTGGACAAGGAGATGGTTACAATCAACTGTATATTGGGTGTCAGGATTCATCAGATCACAAATGCACTCATGTCTCTCAACAAGTACCGTTGTGACTCTATCATAGTTCGTGTAGGTGTAAATGACTTGGGACGTACCTTACTGGACAACATAAAGAGAGACATAACTGAGCTCTATGAATAAGTGTCCCAGGCAGGTATGTCCCTAGCCTTGAGCAACATTCTACCCTAACCTAGGATGGTACCACCATATAAACAAAAAATGATTGATTTCAACAATTGGCTTAGTTTCTGTTGTCATTCTAAGGGGATCCAGTTCCTTGTCAGCCTGGTATGACATGGCTGATAGACCACACTGCTTTCTCAGAGATGGTCTTCACTTGTCACATTTAGGCTTTCAGTTACTGGCTAAGGCTATAGTGGCTTTCTTAGGCAATGCCTCAAGAACAAAATTTCCAAAGTGAAAATATCACTGACAAATAAATTAAATGTTATGCTGCTGAATGCTAGGAGTTTAAATCAGAAACTGTACTCTCTGGAAGCACTTCTCTCCCTGAAGGATGTGGACATCTGTGCAGTCACAGAAACTTGTTTCAGGGACACAGGGAGTACCCCAGCCTTGCAAAGCTATCATGCCTTCCACACTTTTAGATGGCAAAATGAACATATGAGAACCAAAGGAGGAGGAGTATCTATATTCATCAAAGCTAAATACTCATCTTGACTGGTTAGACAGGAAAACTCCATGGAGTTTCTCCAAGTTCAACTAACTGCCTTCATGTCATTGTTATCTATAGGCCCTCTTCAATGACCCAAGATACCCACACTGCTTATTTGGACCTACTTGAGTCAATCAAATTACAACCAAACACTCTAGTCATGGGCAATTTTAACTATCCCTCCATTGACTGGGAAATTTATACGAGTACCAACATGCTCAAACAAAGGTTCCTGGAGTTTGTTAGCACTAATGCCCTGGAACAAATAGTATGCAACCCCCACAAGGGGCTCGAATATTCTCAAACTGGTCCTCACCAACATGGGGAACTGTTGCACCACCACAAGTATAGGACCCTCACTGGTTACATCTGATCACAAATCAGTCACATTTGAAGTAGCTATAACATCTGAACCCTCTTAGGTGAAATCAGGTTAAAAAGAATTCACCAAAGCTAATTATACCCTTCTAAGGGATGGCATAAATAATTTCCAAGCTCCTGTTCCCACAGATGGCATTGACAACTATACTATGGTATACACAAACGCCCTGTACAAACACTTACACAAATGTATTGGCACAGCTGTACCAGAAAGGACCAAAACAAGCTCCACAAGAAAAAGCAAGCCTCCCTAGTGGACATCTAACATTAATAAGTTATGCAACAAGAAGAAATTGCTGTCAAAGAATAAAATAGAGAGGTCCTAGCACTGAAATAACACTCTCCTATGCTTGAACAAACAAATAAGACAACTTGTAAAATCCTCTAAGGGCAACATTGAAAAAAATTTAGCAACCATAGCTAAGAATAACCATAAGGCATTCTTCAGCTATATCCGTAACCTAAAAGGTATGACCCAGACGTGTGCTAAACTAGCTACGGATGGCATCACATAAACTAATCCAGTCAAAATAGCTAACCTATTAGCCAACAGGTTTGGTGAAAATTTCACCCCTCTGTCCCCTCTAAACATTGTACAAAGCATTCCTTCTGCATCTCCCACACCTTACATCTCCAAACATCAAGTCATTAATGCTCATTCCTTCTGCATCTCCCCCACCTTGCATCTCTAAACAGCAAGTCATTAATGCTCTCTCCAAGGTCAAAAACACAACCACTATGGGACTGGATGGCATCCCAGGTTGCATTTTAAATGGTCTAAAACATGGGTTAGCAAATCCATTAGGTAATAACAGAACAACTCCTATAGTGCCAAAACAAAGGGCGGAGCACAGGTAAATCCACAAACTATTAAAATAAGACTGTTTAGTGCTTTTGTTCCATGTACCACTTTCTGGAACTTCCTCAGAACAAACTGTTGAAATTATAAACTCAGCTTAATTGTTTAATAAAACCATGTGACCCAACCAATGAACCAATACCAAAGAAGAAACACTTAACATAAATTAGCTGTTTGAATTTTGAAATAGAAGAAACTGAAACTGAATCATTTAACTCAGAAAAACGGGTAGCATCCAACCTAAGTTGTCATAATAATTCACTTTTGGCAAGATGTTTAAGTGTGACCATTGTGGGGCATGTAGTTATACTAAAATAGGAGATAGTTTTTCAGTTAGAGGTGTTCAGTTTAAAGTTACTGGTCATTTTTCCTGTGATTCTAGCCAGGTTGTTTACCTGGCTTGTTGTGATTAATGCCCTGCTTTTTATGTGGGCATGACATGTCGGAGGTTGAAAAACAGGGCTTGTGAGCATGTCTTAGATGTCAGGAATCATAAAGGAACTGATGTTTTGTTTAGGCATATTGAACATAATGTGAATCATTCATTTCATTTTGTTATTTTGATCAAATATTGTTGGATTCCCGGGGTTATGTGGTGAATGAGCATCCTGTGTTCCAAAGATAACTAAAACTGCTTGTCAAGGAAAAATATAAATACAAGTGAAGTTTGGCACAGACAAATTTGTCACGGGACTGTTTAATGTGGGATGGGGGGTGTTGGGTGGTAGCTGTGTTAGGTTATTTGGGTGGCTAAGAAGGGTTAGGAAAGGGTTAAATGAGTTGGGATTTGAAGGGAAGTGAGGTAGTGCTAGGGGTGTGGCTTGAAGGGTTTTTGAAAGGAAATCCTGAGTGAATAAGCACATTTTGGTGTGGTCTTGTTGTTGAAGCAGGATTACATCCCAGATGACCTGAGGTTATGAGTAAGGTAGGCCTTGGGTACTTATAAGCAGTGAGGTAATTATGACAGAGGCTTTAAGACAGAGATGGGTCAATATTGTAGCACAGGCTGAAGATTTGTTCAATGCCATTTCTGCTGAGGTGCCAACAACTAGCACGGAGGGGATGACCACCAGTAAGAAGCGACAGATGACTACAACCCGGGCATCCAGGGTGAAGAAAGCCAAGCAGACAGCATTGGCAGAGAAGGCTACAGAGGTGATGATGCCCCCTGTATCAGCAGCAGGTAATAATTCATCAAGCTTGGGGGGGGTGAGGAGACTGGAGCAGGTGCAGGGGTGAGGTAGGGGCAGTGAGGGTGTCCATAGAGGGCTGTTGGGTAGCAGTTTGGAGGCTTTAGACAAGTGTGAAGGGGTTTTAGAGGATACCCTGTCCCTGTTTGATCAGGTGTTAGGGCCGGATGTCCATGAGGTAGGGTCTGATTTTGGTTTATGGCCAGGGGATTGGTTGACATCACAGGCCCTGTGACAGGAAGGGGCTCCCATTTTATTGACCCTGCACATATCTCTGTTAGTAAAGGAGAAGATTTGGAAAGGGGAGTTCATCAATATTTTTGAACTGATTGATGCAGATGGGGTTCAGCGGTTGATGGAGGCAGAGATGGCTAATGTGAAGGACCTCTTGGCTGCATTGGCTGCGATAGGTCACAAAAGGTTAGGGAGGTTTTGGGCTAAGACATGGGATAATTGGGTCCTAGGTTTTATTTATTATATGGTGATGTGTTTGGAAAGGGAGACTTCACTAGTGCTTCCTCTTTTGGCTTATTTTTTAACTATTAGGGAAGCGCAGAGGTTGAAGCCCGGTTATGCATGCTTATGGTATGACAAAAAATTTTGCAAGCGTAAAGCAGTAGATAAGTCTATGCGCTGGGAGGTCAGACATCTGGACATTTGGCTGTCCACCATGATGGATACCAGTAGAGGGGGTAGCAGATTATCTCAGCCATCTGAGGGAGGTGCAAGGATATTTTGGGCTTTTAATGCTGGTAGGTGTTCCTGGGTGGGTTGTAGATTTGCTCATATTTGCTCAAAGTGTGTGTGGACACATGCATTTACACAATGTGGGGGTGGGGGTCAGGTTGGGGGTCAGGCACAGTATTTTGGGGGTATAAGAGGTTGGAATAGTTCCCGTTCAGCATTGTAAGGGGGCATGGTTGGGCTAATTTCTGGGACCAAAGGGGGGGGTCCTTTTGGGGAGATAGAGGGAGTTTTGGGAAAGAATTCACCTATTAAGGTGGATGAATTGAAGGACTTATTGATGCATTATCCACTGATGGTAGTAGTGGCAGAGGTGATAGAAGGTTTTTCCAAAGGGTTTTCAATTAAGTCTGCATTGGTTGGGAGAAATTTGAGGTCTGTCAAGGGCAGGGAGGTGATTTTGCAAGAGTTGATTGACAAAGACTGTCAAGCTGGGAGGGTATGAGGTCCTTTTTGTTACTCAACTTTCCCTAAGTTTAAGGTGTCACCATTAGGTTTGGTTCAAAAGAAAAAGCAGGGTGAATTTTTCTTAATTCATCATTTATCATACCCTGCGGGGTGAGTCAGTGAATGATTTCATTCCCAGTGAAGAGGCTAGAGTAACATATTCATCTTTGGATGATGCAGATTGGGTCATTAGGAGTTTCAAAGACCCTTGGCTAGTTAAAGTAGATACTGAGTCAGCTTTTCATTTGCTACATGTGAGGGAGGAGGATTGGCCATTATTAAGCATGGTGGTAGGGGACAACTTTTATTTTGACATTGCAATGCCTATGGAATGTGTGGTGGCATGTGCTACTTTCGAGAAGTTTAGCTCAGCATTGTACTGGATATGGCAGCAGAGGGTGGAGGATCAGCAAGCCGTAAACTATTTGGATAATTTTTTATTGGTGGGGGAAGGTAAGCATGGGGTACTGGTAGCTATGCAAGAGTTTGTGGGGATGTGTGAGACCTTGTGGGTACCTTTGGCTAAGCATGACTTGGAGGGCCTGGCAAGGACCTTGGAATTTTTGGGGTTGACGGTAAATGCAGAGCAGGGTTTGTTTTGTTTGCCTCCAGGTAAGATGGTTAGTCTGCGGGACAAGATCATTTGGGTGAGGTCTAGCCCTAAGGTTTGGGTGAAGGATGTTATGGAATTGTTGCATTTGTTGAACTTTGCATGCAGGTTGGTGCATCCTGACCAGACATTTTGTCAGTCTGTGGCATTTTTGATGAGAGGACATAAAGGGTGGTGCATCCTGACCAGACATTTTGTCAGTCTGTGGCATTTTTGTTGAGAGGACGTAAGAGTAAGCACCACGGAGTACTGGTCAGTAAGTTGGCATGAGAATATTTAGATTTGTGGATGGAAGTTTTACAATAGCTTAATGGGATTTCATTTTGGAAGTTGGACTGGGTTACACAAGTAGAACTGCAGTTGTTTACTGATGCAGCTGGAGGGTCCAGAATGGGTGCTTACTTTGCGGGTCAGTGGTTTGCTGTTCCATGGCTGGAGCATTCATCAGAGGAGTTGAAACGGGATGTTGCCTTTTTGGAGTTGATGCCAATCTGGGCGGGTTTTGGTGGTATGGCAGGATTGTTTGAAGGGGCGGAGAGTGGTAATCCATTCAGATAATTCTGTGGTGGTGAGAGTTCTACAGATAAAAATGGCTAAAGCACTTCACTTGTTATTTATTCTTAGGAAATTGGTGTTGCATAGCTTGCTGATTAACTTTTCTTTTACAGGGTTGCACGTACCGGGAGTTTCAAATGAGATAGCTGATAGTTTTGTCTCATTTTCAGTTCTGCAGGTTCTGTCAGGTGGCTCCAGAAGTGTCTTTGTATCTGTCAGTTGTTCCATGCAACATTTGGCAGATTGGGCAATAGTGATTGGTAGGTTGGTGCCACAATCATGTGTGGCATCCACGAGATGAGCCTACAGTAGGGCATTGCTTGAATTTGACAAATATTTGCGTCAGTTATCTGATGAGGACTGCGTGTGGTCTGAGAATTTACTATTACGTTATCTAGCCATGTTGAAGGAGCAGGGAAGGGCAGTGCAAATGGTGAGGGTGGCCTTAGCAGCCATTGCTGCGTATACTCGGTTGGTTGGATTAGAGGATTTCACTAGGTCATGGGTGGTGAGAAGAGTGTTAAAAGGGTGGGCTAGAGTTGAAGGGAGCAGCACAAATAGGAGATAGCCGGCTATGAAAAGTATTTTAAGAATGTTGTTAAAGGCTTTGGGTAAAGTGTGTGATTGTTTGGATGAATATGTGTTGTGGTGTACAGTTAGTGTTTGGATGTATTGTGGTCCATTTCATGTGTCAGAGTTATTGAGTTCATTGGTAATGGAGGATGTATTGATATTACCTAGGGTGGTGCATATTAGATTGCTTTCTTCGAAGACAGATCAGGAGGGGCTTGAGCCATCCATTGTTTTGGAGGAGGTGGGGTAGCTTGGAGATGTCCAGTAGTTTGGGAAAGAAGGTTGTGTGGGGTACTAAAGAGTAGAATTCAAGGGTTGTTTTTTCAGCAGTGAGTAGTAAAGCATTGACAGGCTAGCAATTGAATGTAGTTATGAGAAGGGCGCTTTGGAGTGCGGGTTTGCAAGGGGATAAGTTTTCTTCACATTCCTTTCAGATGGATAGGGCATTGGATCTGGCTAAGGAAGGTAGGTCAGTGGAAGTAAACAAATGGGTGGGTCGGTGGACATCCAATGCCTTTTTGAATTATATTAAATAGTTTGTGGAGGCTTTGTTTTTAATTTTTTTTCTCTCTCTTCTCTTAGATCTGAGATGGACCATCATTTTGGGCCATTCCTTCATATTCTGGGCTGCTATTCATGCAGAGGTTAGACCCAATGGCATAAATCTGGGTTTGGATCATTTTTGGCTTAAAAATCATTTAGTATGGTATTAGAGGGCTAAGGTGGAGTCAAATATTGCAAGAATTTAATGGGTTGCAGGATAAGTGGGGTTGCCTCAGGTGTTAATAATTCATTCAGGTGGCAATGATTTAGGCAGGGTACCGAAGAGGCAGTTGGTTTGTCAAGTTCATGAGGACATTTTAGCATTGCGAAGGATGTATCCGGGGATGGTTGTTATCTGATCTTAGATTATTCCTCGGTTGGTATGGAAAGGAGCACAGAATTTTATCGCCATGGAGAAGGCTTGCAGATATGTCAATTTTAAGTTGGCAAAATATTTGGGAGAAATTGGGGTATATACAGTCCGGCATGTAGAGTTTGACAGTAAGGATCCAGTGTTGTATAGACCGGATGGTGTTCACCTCAATGATTTTGGTTTGGATTTATTTAACTTTAATTTGGGTTTAATGGTGGAGGATCTTGTGAAGAAAGGTATTGTTTGAGGGGGTACAGCCCTTTAAGGGCTGGTGGGTGGAGAAGAGGGTCAGACCTGACCCTCTTCTGTTCCCCTTCTATAGGATGGTGGATGAAAATTGGTATTTGTGAGGAATTAAGGTGAGCGGGGATGCTGCCTTTGTTGTTTATCCAAGGTGAGCGGGTACGCTGCCTTGTCTTTGGCTATTGTATATATGGGTGAGTGGGGATGCTTATGTTGATTTGATTGCTGTTTGATAACAGTTTTGTTGTTTCCTTAGCTAACTGTATTCAAGGGATGAGCAGGAAGACTGCCCTTATGTTTGTCTTTTATGTTCAATAAAGTTATGTTATTAAGCAATTTATCACAATAAAGGTTGTCAAATGTCTGTGGGTGTTTGTGTATTTATTAGGACTGTGACAAGTGAAGTTTGGCACAGACAAATTTGTCATGGGACTGTTTAATGTGGGATGCAGGGGTGCTGGGTGGTAGCTGTGTTAGGTTATTTGGGTGGCTGAGAAGGGTTAGGAATGGGTTAAGTGAGATGGGATTTGAAGGGAAGTGAGGTAGTGCTAGGGGTGTGGCTTGAAGGGTTTTTGAAAGGAAATCCAGAGTGAATAAGAAAATTTTGTGTGGTCTTGTTGCCCTCCCTGCCTGACCCAATTGATTTTGGTTTGAGGTTGTTGGGTGGAGAAGAGGGTCAGGCTTGACCCTCTTCTGTTCCTCCTCTACAGGATGGTGGATGAAAATTGGTATTTGTTAGGAATTAAGGTGAGCAGGGAAGCTGCCTTTGTTGTTTATCCAAGGTGAGTGGGTACACTGCCTTGTCTTTAGCTATTGTATATATGGGTGAGCGGGGACACTGATTGTATGTTGATTTGATTGCTGTTTGATAACAGTTTTTTTGTTTCCTTAGCTAACTGTATTCAAGGGGTGAGCAGGAGCGCTGCCCTTATGTTTGTCTTTTATGTTCAATAAAGTTATGTTATTAAGCAATTTATCACAATAAAGGACATCAGATGTTTTTGGGTGTTTGTGTATTTATTAGGACCGTGAAAAATGCTTTTATGATGCAGGTTAACCATGTAGCTGATTATACCTGATTATGCTCCATGCAATACTATGAAAATATGAATGATTTTCAGATTTTACAGTTGATACTAGACTGCATTTGTCAGTGCAATATAATTCCTAATGATTCATTTCTGTTTATTCTTTGTATTATTACTTATATTGCATACTTTCTAAGATCACTTTATATGTAAAGTATTTGTATATGTAATGTGTTGTGTTGTTTTTGCCTATCAGCCTGCTTTCTGGCCAAAAGAAGGTGTTTTGATCAGTCCACATACTCAGTTAAAACTGAATGGATGAACAAATGGATGAATGAATAAATAAATAAATGTACTTTTGTTATTTATTTATTTATTTTATTTTACATTTGTTATCCGGGATAGTCCACTGAACACATCCATTTTCAGTGCAGGCCCGGGGACAAAAGCTCCACACACAACAAAACATGTAATAAAGAATAATACAAAGTTTGCAAAGAAAATACATTCAAAATGCAGTCAGTCCTAATTAAACTAGTAGGTGCATCATAGCAGATATAATTAGTAAAACAGAGAAATAATACAATAGTCATAGAGTCAGTAGTCTAAAAGAAAAAAAAAAAACATTAAGATCATTGCCGGAGAGACATGTGTAAAACAATAGGTTTATAAAGAATGTTAGAGTCTTAACCATAATTTAAATCATTTTTTTATTATACTGTATGCATATATTCAGTCGTAGAACCTAGACTTATCCATTCATCTTGAGGTGTGAGAATAGAATGTTGGAGGAGGGTCTAACATAGGGGACAGACTAGCCTGGTGTAGTGCAAGAGTATAGCCAGTTATTAATGAGATGCAGTTTTAATGATTTTTTAAATGGTGTGAAGGAAGTGCTAGTAGTCATGTGACTGAGTAGAACATTCCAGATTTTGGATACATAATTAGAAAAGAGGGCATCCCCTACTGTATTATTATGCTAAGTTACTGTGAGAATAAATTTGTTACTGGAGTAAAAGAGTTTTGTTATTGGTGTGGAGGTGAAGTAGGTTTTGTAATGCAGGGTCTTTTTCTGGTTGATACAGAATTTTGTGGGCCAGAGAACATTGGTTGTAATGCAGGAGCTGAGGAAGTTGCAACCAGTTGAGCTGCATCAAGGATGAGCAGTGGTGAGGTGAATCTAGTGATTTTGTTGTAGCAGGAGTCAAGCTTAACTAGGTCTGCTTTTCTAAGGTTAGTAAGAATAGGTGAGGCATAGAGGAGGGTAGAAATAAGGTGAGTGAGGGCTATGGTAGCTTTTGTTTGTTAGGTAAAGAATTTTCTATTTCTGTAGAGGGTACCTAGTTTCTGTGGACTTTCTTGATGGTCTGGGAAATGTGAATATCAAATCTTAGATTGTTATCAATCTCTATACCCAGGAGTTTGCTATACTCTGTGGGACAGATAGCAGTTTTATTACTGGGCATGATATTAAAGGTGGTAGTTGATGAGATGGACCTAGTGGGTTTAAAGAGCAGAAGTTTGGTTTTAGCAGGGCTTAGAATGAGTTGGATATTGGATAGCCATGTTTCAATAAAGAGGAAAAATTCTTGAGTTAATGTGTGAAGTTCCTGTAGTGAGGAAGCTGCACAAATTAATGTTGAATCATCAGCGTATTGGATAACAGATGCATTGGGAGTAGAGGCATAGAGGCTATTGGTGTAGAGGGTGAAAAGCAGAGCACTTCAAATGGAACCCTGCAGAACAGCAAGAGTAACTGGAAGAAGAGGGAGGGTCCTTGCTTCCACAGGAACTGCTTGTTGACGGCCGGATAAACAGCGTTGGAACAAGGCTATCCAGGGATGAGAGAGTCCTAATTTGGATAGTTCTTTGATAAGAATATCATGTCTAACCATATTAAAGGCCTTTGATAGGTGAAGAAAGGTGGCAGAAAAAATTTACCATTGGAAAAGGACAATAGGATAGTGATGGTACTATGGAAGGGCCGAAACTGTGCTGGATATTTGACAGGAGCTTGTATGTGTGCAAATAGTCTGTCACTTGGAAGTGTATGCACTTTTCAAGGATTTTTGCTAAAGGGGATATCATTGCTATAGGTCGGTAGTTTGTAAGTTCTGTGGAGTTGCCTCCTTCATGTAGGGGGATTATGTGAGATGTTTTCCAGATTGCAGGGAAAATGATTTCTGTAAGGGATCTATTGATTAGAATGGCTATAGGATAGGCCACTGTGCTGGCAACAGTTTTTAGGAATTCCCCTGGTGATTTGTCAGCAGCCAGAGTAGTGGGCTTTAGCCTTTTGAGGTAATTTTTTGTCCTATCTATAGAGACAGGCTGGAATTGGAAGGCGCTATTCTTGATGTGAGGAGTGATGGGTTCAGGCGGAGGGGGTGTATGTTAATTTTTCTGTTGGTTGCCTAGGGACAGTATTGTTTCAGTAAAGAATTTATTAAATTGAGTGGCAATGCTGTCTGAATTATTTAGTATGGTGGGAGAGGAAGCAACACTTTTGCCTTGTAATAGCAATTTGTTAATGGATGCCCAACATTTTTGAGGTTGATTTTAGTGCTTGATTTGAAGGCAGGAGTAGTAACTAATCTTTTCAAGTTTTACTAGTTTCTTAGCTTTATTCCTAAGCTCCTGATATTTTTTTTTGTTTTATATTTTGTTTTAAATATCTTCAGCAGAGGGCTTTGCCCCTGTACCCTGCTACTTTTGTTTACTAACTCTGAGATCATTAGACTTTGGAGAGGGTGGAAAGACAGACATTACAATTTTCAAAATTTATAGCCATTTTCCATATTTTTGCTTACATTTTAATTGATCTGGCGGTTAAAGTTAGAGTCCTTGGACATTCAAGAGGTATTCACTAAACATCTCATCATTATTATCCCAGGCTCTTACTGCTGTCCCACAATTAAGCTCTCTTTCTCCCAAAACCACTCTTCTGAGACAGCACTTGGCCTATAGTATGATTAACACCTCAAATAGTATTTTTCTATTCTCCAAGTCAATAGAACCTGAAAAGACATCCTTATTTTTTTCATTTCCTCATCTATGGTTCTTGCACCTAGTCATTAGCTTCTGTTTGGAACAAGATAAGTGTAGCTTTCTCATCTTTTTTGAAGAATGTGCTCAGTATTAGGCTTATCTGAGAAAGGGTCACCCTCGCCCCAGGATGATGTCAACCATGGAACATGTCCACCTTTACCATGTACCTACTTTATGCTTTAACTCTCCCATGATGCTGCAAGTGATTGACTCCCCCAACTTAACATCCTCCTGCCTACCTGATCCTTATTCCTTACTCAGTGCTTGCCTGCCAAATTTCTCCCTGTCCTTCTCTATCTGACTGCCACTAACTGTTCCCAGTGACTCTCTATTCTGCTTCCATTTTCTCTAAATTCTTAACTTTCCTCCTTCATCTGCTTCCTCATTGCTTTTCCACAAGTGCTGTATCCTTTTTGGTCATCTCTAGTCTATCACCTCTTACCTGTCCACATTGATGCTGGTCTTAAAAAAAAACTTATCCTTATTTCCATTCCCTCTTCTACCTTGTCTCCTGTTGTTGATTCATGCATTTTCCTATCACCATAGCTTTTGCTGCTGTTTTCCTGTCAAATACCAGACTCACACTCCTCTAGGTCTGTCTGCTTACACTATTCAGTCTGTTGCTGTACTCTTCCCTTGATCAAGCACCTATACCTCACCACCCTGCTTTCTCATATTGTGTTGTTTCTCTCTGACTCCCTCCTATATGACCAGCTAAGCAACTGCCTTATCTTTCTCCCACATGCTCTATTAAAACACCTTGACCTCCTGCAAACCTTGCATCAATGATCACCTACTAGTGTTGTGAGGCAAACCCCTTCTAACACACTGAACACCTCAACTACATTTTATTGGATTTTTTTTTTACTCCTTTCCAACCTACTAATTGTTATAGAGTGTTTGTCAGCACATTATCTATGATTACTTAGTTAACACTGAAATGCCTTGTTTGCTTCAGCTTCTAGATGTGCTGTCGCTGATCTGTCCTGATTCTGTATTAGATGCTGTTACTTTTCCTTTCTTGCACTCTCCTCTTTGTGCGATATTTACTTTTTCCTGTGTTTTTTTTCTTGTTTTCAGCTACCATGCATGAAAATATTCACTATTTCACAAATTGTATTTTTTTTTTAAAACTGCTAAACAAGATACAATCTGCAGGCATTTCATTGTGAAAATAAATGGTTTGATAAGAATGGAAGGGTGACTAAAGTGTAATTACCTTAAGAGGGTTACAGTCATCATTGGTGAATATGTGGCTTTCCTGAATGGTTCTTTTAATCCTGGCAAATAACCTAAAGTCAGAAACAAAGCCTAGACCTTTTATCTATGAATTAAAGACCTGAATCATCATGCCAAACCCAGCCAAGAAAGAGTAGCATATTAAGATAAGGCATGGTTGTTACCTCTCCCTAATTGTATTAGTCTATCTGGTATGGGAATAGAACGCACTGTCTTTTACACTAAAGACAAATCAGCTGTATTTTTAGCCAGTGAGACTACAGTGGCAAGAAGTAAAGACAAAGTGAGGTAATTAATGAACTTAAAATGATGTAAAGAGTATGTAACCTGAGAGTGACAGTCTCTAGGTATAAAATACAGTAAAGATACTGCAGAGAAACTGGAGTTACCTCCAAAGCAGTTCTAGCAGTTGTCTGAAGAAATATTTGTGCTATTTTTAAGTTAGCTACAAAAGACAGTGTGGTAGTTCCTCTAACAAATTTTAACTTGGTTAAACTCCCATAAGCCTCATCAAATAGAAGAAAGCTTTCTTTCTACCTTACAATGTGAACATATAAAACACAGAAACATTTTAAAATCAACCTATACTGTCATAGAATGATACTGAAAAGTGTGCATAAACTGCTAATACAAAGCACTGATTCACTTAAATGCCAGGGTTTTGTAGCTAAAGCCTGAAGATGATCATGACATCTTGTCCATTTTTGTATTAGTTACAAACTTGCTGGGAAATAATGCAGCCTCATTTAGCTCATGTCAAACCTCAGTTAAAAAAAGAGCACAGTTTTTCTTGAATTCAGTAATCTAGAATTTTTGCAAAATTAAAATAATAGCCACACAAGTGAAGGATAACCACAATACCTTCTTTAATTTTGTTAGAAATCTTAAAAACAATGCCCCGTGCTGTGTAGAGCTAATAGTTAAAAATGTAATGTACTTAGAGCTAGAGGACTTACACAATCTACTAGTGGACAAATTTAGCTCAAATTTCACCTCACCTTCAATATTCTAAGATTGTATACCCACATTTACATCTGTCTCAAATCTTCCAAGAAAAGTTCCCAAATGACTATCAAAGTCAAAGAAAACTACATCTATGGCAATAGATAACATACCAAACTGCCTATTGCTCCATCTGAAACATGACTTGTCTGACCCCTGCAGAAGCTTTTCAATATTGTCATTTAAACAGGCTTCATACAGCAAAAATGGCAGGCAGCAACTGTAATTCTTTTGCATAAAGGTGGGCTTCAATTGAGCCAAGTAATTATAGACCTATATGCCTGATCAGTTTCATCTGTAAGGCTAATAAAAGGATCATTACTGAATTAATAAATAAGGATTTAGAAACCCTACAAGATTCTTGACCCAACCTATACTGTATTCATTAAGGACAGTTCCTTCCTAATTAACCTGGTCAGTTTCCTCAAAAAAGTAATCAAAACAATGGATGAGGCCAAAACAGTGGACACTGCATATCTAGACCTTGCAAAGGTGTTCAATATGATTCTATACTTACATATTGTAGATAATATGTCCTAGCTAAATGCCAATCCCTGTGTAATTTGTTGAATTGCAAATTGGCTCAAAAGCCTTCACAAGGAGGCATCTTAAACTCAGAACCCAAGAAAGAGATCTAGCAGAAGTATGAGAAAGAATACTCAGGGGAGAGAAAATCACACAAATCAGGATGGGTGAGCAGGAATATAAGAAGGGACAGATGACTGCATTCAATGCTGTTCCATAAAAAGAATAGTCAGAGTAGTAGCAGCTATCAGATTCAAGACTGAAAGAACAGAATTGTAATTGTCAGGGAGATGAGGAGGAAATGGGGTAAAGGGTATGGATGGGAAGTTATCAACAAGACATAGAGGCAGCCATTAAATGCAGAAGAACTCCAGCAGGTGCACAAAACAGGTGACCAAATCCTTAAAATAAGGGTACCTCACACCAACAACATTGGAGAAGCAATGAATGAATGAACGAAAGAAGACAGAAAGTGCTTCGGGTGCATAGAGAGAGAGAGAGAGAGAGAAGTGAAAATATGCATATGCTCTATGGGTGTTACTGAAAGGAAGCACTAGATATATGAAAGGACACATTTCAGAAATAATGGGAGAATATGTGTGAGTTTTAAATGCAGGGAACATAGAAGGAAGTGACACAATGGAAGGGAAATAACTGCAAATCCAGAGCATTTTTTCAGTACAAATAAGACCTATATAACAGAGTTCTGGATATTACAAGAAGCCTAAAGGTGACCAAGATGGGAGAAGAGACAAAAAAGAATGTTAACAGATGTTGAAATTCTAAAAGAATTAAGGAGGAAGAGGAAGAAAGAGATAAGAGGGACAGTATTCACAGTTCCATCTATAAGTAGAAAATAGAAGCATTTAACTGCCAGTGAAGGAAAGGTGCACCATGCAAGCAGAATGCATGCATATTTGAGCATGTGTGCAAGGAGGAAAATCTAGTATAAGTTTTAAAAACAAAAGACAGTGCACCCAAACAGCAGAAACATCTAAAACTGTCTGCAGGAAATTTGTAAAATAGTCTTTTTCTTGGAACATTAGCCTTAAAAGTCAGTTAGCTACAATCCCACAATCAATAAAGCTAACACTGTACTCCCCTGAAAGAGTCACAACATTTGTTTTCTGTCCTAACATGCCAACTTGTACCTAATGAAAATCAAAGAAAACAAGCTGATAGAAAGCAAGAATATGCAAAACAGAAAAGAAAGAAAAAACAAGAAAACTCTCAAAATCCACAATTCATTTAAATTTGTCCCATGTTTAAAGACATTAAGAACACCATTTGTCTTCTACTTTAATTTATAAGTTTTAAAAGTCAAAAAAAGGAGACTTAAAATTAAAGTTGAACTGCAGAAACTGAGAAAACACAAGAAGGGAATTAATATATGTAACTATTACCAAAAATCAGTTTGAAAGCCTCTTCAGTACTGTATATGGATAAAGATCTGTCTATGGCCTAGGCAATCCACATTAGATTTGCAGCAGTGCAGCAATGAATGATTAATGTACCTCCCTAAGGAAAGCTGTGGTCCAAAGTGGGAAGTTGCCCTCAGACATGGTCAACAACCTTGGAAGGCAGGGAATGGGAGTAGATGGCACTTAAAGAATTCCCTAGATGGATGCTCAGACAACTGAGAACCCAGGATGCCCTTAGGATATATAACCAACCTCAGTAATATCAGAGTAAGTTAGGGAAGTAAGAGAATGACTGGAGGTGTGGATGTGGGGTTTTGGGGGCTGGACACATAGGATGAGGTAAGCATTTTACTGGCAAGATAAAACAGTGGTATACAATAATCATTTAGAATGAAAGAATCAGGATGGATTGTCAAGCTTGGAGCTTTGTTTAAGCCTGGTGTAAATGAACACAATTGAATCTTTGGGATGGACCAATTGAAATGTAATAAGCTAACTAATTAATTATATAAATGTGTGTAGAGCTGATGTATTCCAATGCACTGATGAAGGCATTTTTGTTCTGCCAAAACCAGTATGCTCAATTGTTGTTTTTTATTTTAACAATACAATAAATGTAGCCTATATACTCTTATTCTGGTGCTGGACCCTTTTTTTGCTCTCTTGACAGTTTTGGTTTGGCCCGTGCACCTTGTCCTATGTGCATGATCTTTTTGGACATTCCTATCTGGCTTCTTTTTGCGCTGGGGACTTTTCGTAGGAGTTAGGCACTAATATTGACATTACGATGATTTTACTGCTACATCAAGCTCTCACACACTTCACCAAGTCCTGGATATTTGTTGTTTACTTTTATATTTTTCTTTTTTTCAAGCAGAATCAACAGACATATTATTTTGGGCCCTAAGGACAACGTGACGCTTTTCTGGCATATTTACATCAAGGAACTCATGGATTTATATCTATATGTCGGATTTACAGGCTTGTGAATTTTTTCTTTTTTATGTGAGGCACTGCGATGGAATTTCATATCAGGTACTGTTACAATTGCAAGGGTGTGCATTGAACACGTAAAGGGCATGTTTTCTGGACTTGTGGCCTATTGTTATCAAAGCGGCTTGAGTTTCTATATCAATCTGGGTGGTGTGTGTGTTTTGTTACAATCGGATATTTCACTGCAGCAAGCCCAATACAAGGTACTGTTATTTGTTCATGGCCAGGCTTTTTTCGAACACATTAACGTTTCAGGTGGGACTGGCGTATTTACAACTACGGACTTTAGTAGCAATCGGATTTTGTATATAAACGGATGGACAGATTCTGTTATTCTAACCATGTATATGTGATGTTTCTATCTTTTTTGTTATATTAGCAACTGGGTCTATCTTCTGAATATTTATATTCTCTGTTACTACATTTTGATCATTGGGGTCTTTAATACTAGATGTTTTCTGAATACACCAGAGATTAGTGTTTTCATAAAAACTTTTTCAAGGTTTTATTATAACAGGGTATGACTGATATACAAGGTATCACTGACAATCACTAATTTGCATAAGCCTATGTAGGCTTCACAGTATGTCATGTATTTGGGGATAAAGTAAAAGTTTAATTAGATATTGTATATACAGATCATTTTTTGGGTCATTTGTTCTTGTTAATATATGGGGACATAAGTTGTTATATTGTGATTTCAACTACAACATTCAGATGAGCCTATTTTTTTCATGGCATTAGCGTTTAACATATAAATGATAAAACAATTTATTTCATTATTTTTGAGGTCAAAGACCTATTGCAGCAGATTGTTTAGATTTTGATACATATTTCTTTTATGACTTTGTGGGGCACACCCATTTCAATTCCATTGCTTGACATCTTTATTTATGTATAAGAATTCTCAGGTATATGTAGAATTGATTGATGCACTATTGGATTCTGTACTATGTGCTTCGGAAAGTTTTTTATACAGATTGCTGTGCCAGGATATTGGTACTATTAACTAATTGGATCTGTGGGAAGAAGGAGGTCTACTTTGGACTCAGTTAGGGCTTTGGTTTATGTCTAAGCTATAAGGCATATTGAGCATATGTATAATTTCAGTACGGGCAACATCTTATAGAGCTGGCTGAGACGAAGGTCAACCAGTCTTTTGGCCCTACATGGTATTAACTGGAGCCATAATTTACTTGAAGTGTATCATATTCCATTTTTTACTTTTTATTTTTTAAAGTATACTGTTGGCTGTACAGCAATGGTATTGGTTACAGGGTGTATATAAGATATTTTGACAGACATTTTTCTGCTGCAATATATTCTGGGCCTTCTTAAACTTCATTTTATAGAGTTTGCTGGACTTATGAGGATTTGGATCACAGGGCTGAGTTTAACAGAGTGTTTTTGATAGTAATCAGACACAGCACCATCAGTATTTGGATAATTTTATATTGTCGACTATCCTTGGCTTTTCAGCATTATTCTATTAGTATGGATTTATCTACATTGTTAGAAGGTCTTTCAGCAGATCATGACAATTTACCTGCTTTTGGATTAAAAACATTAGATTCAGGGAATGATAGGTTGGAGAAGGATGACCCAGAAAATCTATGCAGTAGTCAATTTCAGACACTAACCAAAGGGATGAAGACACTTAGATCCAATATATGGGATTTGAAATTATTCAAAGTGTACAAATTAAAGGAGATTACACCTAGGGGCTTACATGTATGTTTACAACCTTTGGAAGGACAAATAGATGAGAAATTAACACATGATTGGGCTATGGCCTAACACGCAGCATCCATGCTTTTTGTGGATACTTTGATTATATATTATGAAAGAACTATTGACTCTAACATAGAAGAAGTAAACAAAATCTGTGAAGTAAAGTCTTATGAGGGTGAACCCTTTTTCAACACATATTTACAGGCTTTGGCCAAAGAACTCTCCCAATTAGAGGGACAATTGGTTAAGAGGAAGACTCAAAAATTTCAAAGAGATACACTTGATTATGACCGAGGTAGACCATTCAGTCTTAAAAAAAGTGTAAGATTTCAGGGAATGGCCAACAAGGGGATTAATAGGAGAAAGAGACCTAGGTCCATACTAAAACACAGAGGACCTAATCAGGAGGGAACATCTGGTGAGTATTCTTCTTCAGTAACAGATCTTGACCCAATCTCCTTGGAGGAGTCCCCAGTAGCGAAAAGAAGGCCCAGTATGGACCCTTTAGGACCAAAAAACATTGGGGGGTAGGAAACATCGCAGAAGTAACAAGCATACAACACTTACTGAAGACAATTCTAACACAGTAGATGTCAACAATGTACATAACATTTCTTCATATTCCTTGTCTGAAACAGAAATAAAACTATTAAATAAAGGATTGAATTTTGTCCCTTCCTTTTCTGTTGCTGAACATAATTTTGTGGATGATATTGATGCATTTTGTAGAAATCTTAATCTTAAAATATTTTTTTCAGATTTGGATCAATCTCAAAGATCCACTGAATTTTGTTTCAAGAAATCCACTTTTATTCCACCCATGGACAGACATGTTTCTGTGTTTAGAGAATGCATTTTGAAAGAAATACATTTCCACATGAATCCACATGCTGGTATCAAACATAATCTAACCAAAATAGAACGTGAGGCCCTACAGAAACTTAGCAGGAAGCATGAACTGGTCATATTACCAGCTGAGTTGTTATCATGGACTGGGAACTGTATGAAACTGAAGCCTTGACACAGTTGTCTAACAACATGTTTTATATGAAAATGCCTCTGGACCCTACCTTCAGGTTCACAAAAGAAATTGATACTTTTCTGGACTTGGTGGTGGAGGAAGGAATTATTGATTTAAGATGCAAAAAGGAATTGACAGTACAGGAGCTGAAGTCACAATATCTATACCTGCTTCCAAAAATACATAAACATGCCACCATACCACCTGGCAGACCCATTGTTTCGGGTCGGGGATCCTTGATGGAACCCTTATCTGCTTTTCTCACTGAATATCTCAAACCTCTTCTTCCACTGGTCAGATCCAGAATTAAAGGCACAACACAATTTTTGAATATCATCCAAGATACATAATTGAAATTGGGCTGATCCTATGTACATTAGATGTCACAGCCCTTTATACTAATATCCCACACTGGGCTGGACTGGAGGCCATCCAATATTGGTTAGATCAAGCACAAATATATAAACCAGGCTTCAATACTTTCTTAGTCTGTGTAGTGGAAAACGTCCTCACGAAAAATTTTTTTTATTTTCATGGGACATGCTTTTGGCAGCTGAGGGGTACTGCTATGGGAACATCTTTTGCTCCCATTTATGCAGACTTCTTTATGGGCTACCTCGGGGCACATTTGATCTTATGATGCCAGTCATAATTTATTTCTGGATAATATGGACATCTGGAGATGATATTTGGATGATTGCTGGATGGTGTGAAGGGGGGATGTCAGTTATTTGATGGAATTTGTTGAATACCTTAATGATAACAAATGGGGAATGCAGTTTACACTCAGCCATGATCATGCGCAAATCACTTTTTTGGATGTACACATTACTTGTCAGTCTGATCATATACTTCATACTCAAGTGTACAGGGAATTCCCCCAGTTCAACAGTTTATTGCATGCTTTGAGCCACCACCCCCGACACATCATCCAGAACATCCCTAAGTCTCAATTTTTGTGTACCAAACGCATATGTTCTTCGGAGGAAGCCTACAGCAATAGCCAACAGGACCTCACTCATAGATTCTTGAATAGGGGTGATCAACAACAATATATTGATAAGGCCAGCTCTTTTGCCACAGAACAGGACAGGAAAACATTGTTAACCTATAGTCATAGGGACAAGGGAAAGGGTATGGCAGAAGATATTCGAATGGTTACTACATTTGGCAGTAACACCTCCCAATTCAGGAACATCATTCAGAACCATTGGGACATTCTATTAGTGAATGAACATTTAGCCGAAAAACTACCCTCAAGATGCCTTTTTTCCTATAGATAAGGCCATACAATAAATTCATATTTCACTCACTACAAACATTCACATCCTTTACCTGCTGAACAGACTACCTTGTTTGGGGACAAGCTAGTGGGTAGCTATCCCTGTGGACACTGCAGTTTTTGCATCTATATTAATAAAACTACTGAATTTACGGTACTTACGTATTATTGCAAACAGAGTTTTGCAGTTGTGAAATGCCCATAGTTCAAGAGAAACGAGTGCATGAAACACTCGAAAGAGCTATTCAAAGTCCTTACTGCTGCTGAAAAACATTGGTTTAGCTTCAGGAAAGGAACACTACAAAAACATCCTCCTCCTGTTTATCATTGATTTCATTACTGCTGTAATGATGTTGATAGTTCTTTCGGTGGTTTTCTTTTACTATGTGGTGGGAAGCAGTCTTTTTTATGGGCAAGCAAAGGAACGTGCAGCAGTCGGACTTGAAATAATAAAAAATGCTTGCGGTAAAGTGCTGAAAGAAACACGAACACTATGTTTTTTACATTTTGTTGATATAAGTAAAGAAAACACACTTTTGTAGTACATAAATAGACATTCTACAACAGTTTTACAACATTAACTAGTATATTTAATGATCGTGAAGCAACCGCTATCGCCATTAAAAATCTGGTTGCGATAATACGTAAGTACTGAATTTACAAGTAGCAACACCTCACAGATTTTTGATATTAGATACTTTGCTAATTGTGGCAGTAACTGGGTTATCTACCTGGCAACCTGTTTTTGCTCTGTATTCTACATAGGGCAAACATCACGACCTGCAAAACACAAAATAAGTGAACATCTTAGTGATATTAGGACCAAACGTATGCACAATGCATTATATAAACACACACTAACCTATTCCACTGCCAAATTTAATTTTACAATTATAGACAAAATCCAGGGACATAGAGCTAACAAAGCAGGCTGGCATTCTATTTTAAATAGGAAAGAATCAGGATGGATTGTCAAGCTTGGAGCTTTGTTTAAGCCTGGTTTAAATGAACACAACTTGAATCTTTGGGATGGACCAATTGAAATGCAACAAGCTAACTAATTAATTATATAAATGTGTGTAGAGCTGATGTATTCCAATGCACTGAGGAAGGCATTTTGTTCTGCCAAAACCGGTATGCTCAATTGTTGTTTTTTATTTTAACAATACAATAAATGTAGCCTATATACTCTTATTCTGGTGCTGGACCCTTTTTTTGCTCTCTTTATATTCTTTATTAGTGCAACATCACCATAATGTAACATAGACACATTTTGTCAAAATGAAAGCCAGTCACGCTGCATTAAAATAAATTGTAAAGAACACAGCGTATGTTAAAGTTAGGCTCAACTTTTTGAGTACACTCTGCAGTAAAGTTGTAATGGTAAAATAACTTCTACATGCTGTGTCTAGTATCACCATTTGTTACCAAATGACACATCAAGTCTTTCCTTAAGCTTTCACTGATTAATTAGTTTGTCACTGCTGGAGTAACAGTAAAACTCTCCTAGTGGTTTACGTATAGTTCAAAATGGAAAGGCCTGTGAAGATAATGTTTTAATGCTCTGTTGGATGTTAGCTGCAAATTCATCATAAGGTGGTTAGGAGACACATTTCTTTTAAAATGTTAATATATTTCCTTACAACTTTTACACTGTTTAATCACAGATATGTCCATTACTGTGCTGTGATGAGATATTCAATTTTATTAGCCTGTTAGGATAAAAAATACATTACTTATGCAATCCAAACATGTTCAGCAACATAAATCATGCCTATAGAAAATATGGGTAAGAATCTTCTGCTTATCAGCCTGAATTCCAAGATAAAATTAAATGATAGGACATTAATTAAGGATTGAAACTGTACTGTAGGTAATTTTTATAAATATATAAAGGACTAAACCTCTTGAGTATCTTTACATGGTCAGTGTTTGCATCAGAAAAAAATCCAGTTTCATCCTCTGAAAACAAAAATGTCTTTTGGTGTTTACCTTAGTCAATGAAGAATTAATATGTTTATTATAAGTTTTTTTTAAGTCTATAAGTTGATTATTGATTCTTAGGTTAGGGTTTTTATGAAAGGGTTGTAAGAACATTATATATAAACTTAACTCTACAAGATATATACCCATATCTGAATTATTCTGCTCATGATCTAAGACAACAAATGAATCTCCCCAAATCATATTTAGTCATATTGAGGCAGATTAAAGAATTATCTATTAGTTACTTTAATGGCTTAACTGTTAATAAAGAGAACTTAACGAAATGTACCTCAATATGGCAAGCTCTATTACAAACTACCAAATATATAACGTCCACCTATAAACTGATAAAAGACATCAAATATCATGATCACCTTCTTGTATCGAACTATTGGAAAGAAAAATTACCATTGGTTGAAGAAAGTAAATTTATAAATGCAATTAAATTAACAGCAAAATCAATTTCCCTCCAAAAACTAACTTTCACCCAACTCATGATATTCAATAATGCATACTACACACGCCTTAGCTTGTATAAATTCAACTCCAAGAACTCTCCAAAATGCCCGTATTGTAAAGATGAAACTGATGACCTCCTTCATATGTTTTGGAGCTGCAAATGTATATATAAACTTTGGAATTCCCTAAAGTTACAACTACAGAAGATGAGGTATCAAAATTCAACGTTATCTTGGGAATTTATGATATTACACATTCCTCCAAATAATACACCTAGATCCCAGGTGATTGTACTTATGAATATTGTCCTATTAATGAAGCTCTATATAGCTACAAATTGGCTGAACCCAACTCAAACATCTTGAGAAAATTTTAAGATCTTAGCGATAAAACACATATTAGCCCACAAGTATGTTATCAATAGCCAAAGTAAACATCCAAATAATCTAAAGATTTGGGAACAAATTTTCAACATTATATTAGCTTAATGCACCGAAATCAGGAAACCCCATTGTTATTTTATTTTATACTATAAAGTATAACCTTTGTAAGAACCA
Source organism: Protopterus annectens (assembly GCF_019279795.1). NCBI lineage: Eukaryota > Metazoa > Chordata > Ceratodontiformes > Protopteridae > Protopterus > Protopterus annectens. The sequence continues at coordinate 1,726,408,144 of NC_056731.1, read as the reverse complement.
TACTATTTCAAGATATTATCTTTGCACAGAAGAATTTTTATAGTTATGTTATTTAAATGGTAAAAGCATTCATGTAAATAATGCATATATTTTGTTATAATGTTGATAGAAGTTGTTTGGAAATTATCTCTGTATTTTTCTGTTAAGAGTTTATATGAACAAGAGAAAAATAACAAAGAATTATTATTGAAAAAAAAAAAAAAAAGAATTAATATGTAATTGCTTATGAACTGGTAAACCTAAATAATTCAACAGGGAATTGCTCTCCTGATAGGCCATTGCAACAATATTCTTCAGAAGTTTTTTTTTAAAACAACTGTTCTTTTGCTTAATTAGATCAGATTCTATTTTACATGATTTTTTAAAAAGTATAAACATTTGTTAAGCTTGTTATTAATATACCCACTATGTAAATTCCCTAAGTTAAAAAATGTAAAATAATTCAGCATTCTGTTAACACAGAATTTTATTTTTTGTTATTTTTAGGGGGGGGGTGGAGCCTAGATGGCTGAGAGCAGTGAATTTTGATAACTCAATACACTAGTATAATAATATAGGACAACTTATTATTTTCAAGTTTAAAATGTAAAAATATCTATAGATAAACTACTAAACTACATAAATATAAATTTTGGTGGAGATATACAAAAGTTTTCCTGTCAAGTAACTTGGAGCTATATTGAGTCACTGAATATGAACAACTCAAGGAATTCTCATCCAGATGCTGCTTTGAAAAAAGAACTGCAATTGATGACATCTACCTTACAGGAACTATCTTTGAAGATGGATGGCTTTAAAAATGACTTAGAAAACCTCAAATTAAACTCTCAAAAACAGACTGATACTCTTAAGGAACTATTACAGCAACACCATACAAAAATAACAAATATAGAGACTTCTCTAAATGACATTGAAATGAGACTCAAAGAGGAAGAATTCCAAAAAGAATTTCTACTTAAACAGAATAGATGGCTGCTTAACAAAATAGATGACTTAGAAAACAGGGAAAGGAGAAACAACATAAGGATCTTTGGTCTTCCTGAAAACACTGAAGGAGAAGACATTATTTCATTCTTAACAACCTGGATTCCTGAATTTTTAGACTTGAAGAGAGGCTTTCATTTGGGATTAAAAGGGTGCATAGAGTACCGAGGAAACCTGCTTCTAACTCAACAAATACTCCACCTAGATCCATAGTTAACAAAATTTCTTTCATTTCTGGACAAGGAACTAATATTAAAATCAGCTTGGAGAAAATCACCCTTAAAATACAATCAAAGCCTGATAAGGTTTGACAATGATTATTCTTCCAGAATACTAGAACAAAGGAAAAAAGTCTGGCCAATAATAAAACTGTTGAAACAAAACAACATTAAAGCATAGCTGGCCTTTCCAGCCAAGATAAAAATACTTTTTGTCAATGAGATGAGAACATTTAATGACTTAGAAGAAGCTACTATATTCATCAAAAACAACAACATAGTGATTAAACAAGAAGAAATGGAATGGATGGCCCCTACTCTTAAAAGAATACAAGAAACAAATCCTTGGACTGATGCTAGAAAGAAGAAACAAAAAAATGATTCCAAGATAGCTGTCCCAAAAAAATAACTCTTACAACTACATCTCTCAAAGTATCAACTGATATGGTACATCATTTGCCATCTGTATTTATTTTAAAAAAAGAAGGTTTTTTAAACAACTGAGAAACAGTAATGATTTATTCAGAATGTTCAAAGAGTCCAGTAATTCTTCACAAACAAAGATAGGTCAAGATGGGTTACTATTTACATTATATATAAGCCAAACAAAGCAACATATAATATAAACATAGAAGTTTCTATTCCCCTACTTGAACTCAATGAATACTTATCTTGTTCATTGTTCATTGTTTTTACTTATAATAATTTAAACAATTAATTAACTAATTCAACAAGGTACCATTCATCAGAGTTCAGACTCAAATGTAACAAATTAACATCATATATAATAGCAGTAACAGTAGAGTGTTTTGAAAAAAAATGCTATCATGGAGACTGATGCCTTCTTCAGTTAAAGTATGATTTTGAAATGTCAAACCAAATAAAGATAAAACTGCAAACAAGATTCCAACAAAAAAGAAGAAACGAACCAGGCAGAAAGCAAAAAAGTTGCACGGACTGTTTATTGTAGTAAGCGCTTTCGGTCGAGGTAATCCCCCAACCTTCATCAGACATACACGAAATAACAACCATAATCCCTTCTTTTAAGCCATGGCTTAATGAGATTCCATTTTCATTGATTGAATAATTCATTATTTATACTTAAAGAGCCAAGCTATAAATATGCTATATAAAATACAAAATGCAAAATACAAGAAGGCTGTAGTTTTTCCCAACGAAACAACAGGATAATAAACTATGAATATAATACCTGTAAATAAATCTCTATAAAAAGTACATACACCATAATTTAACTGTAAGTTAATATAAAAATATATATGAATATTAAAAAATGTTCATTCATAATAAAATACCATCACATTAAAATAAATGCATTGAATTAATTGAGAATAATAATAATGATAAATTATCATCCCCACACTATGATGTCATGTTTTACTCCAATGTTAAAATTCTTTTTGAACAACATTTGAACATGTGAACAAAACCAAAACAGAATACCAACTACACTGGCATCACCTCATTAATGCTTTTAATTTTAGAATGCTCTTTAATGATGCATACTCATTTAGACCAGGGGAAATATAGGCTGCCGTTCTAATTTGCCATAATAATTCTTGTTCTTCTAACCAAAGTTGCCATGGTCCACCCCTAATACTAACCTTAATTTGTTGAATAACAGAAAATACAAAACTTATTTTTCCCCTGGTCTAAATGAGTATGCATCATTAAAGAGCATTCTAAAATTAAAAGCATTAATGAGGTGATGCCAGTGTAGTTGGCTAGGTTTATGGAATAATTACCAAATAATAATCAAACAAAAATAGTACAATATAATTTAAATAATAACATTATTAAAGTAGGATATTCATTGGCGAGGGTTAACTCTGTTATGTTTTGTTTGGTGTATGTTGGTGTTATTCTGTTTTGGTTTTGTTCACATGTTCAAATGTTGTTCAAAAAGAATTTTAACATTGGAGTAAAACATGACATCATAGTGTGGGGATGATAATTTATCATTATTATTATTCTCAATTCAATGCATTATTTTAATGTGATATTTATGAATGAACATTTTTAATATTCATATATATTTTATATTAACTTACAGTTAAATTATGGTGTATGTACTTTTATAGAGATTTATTTACAGGTATTATATTCATAGTTTATTATCCTGTTGTTTCGTTGGGAAAACTACAGCCTTCTCTTTATTTTGCATTTTGTATTTTATATAACATATTTATAGCTCTTTAAGTATAAATAATGAATTATTCAATCAATAATGGAATCTCGATAAGCCATGGCTTAAAAGAAGGGATTATGGTTGTTATTATCGTATGTCTGATGAAGGTGCTACAATAAACAGTCCGTGCAACTTTTTTGCTTTCTGCCTGGTTCGTTTCTTCTTTTTTGTTGGAATGATTTTGAAATGTCATGTATATCCTGGTTGAATAATAGTACTAAGCTCTTAGTACAAATGTCATCATTATTCTGTCTAAATATCGTTAATATCAATTATGGCAGTTATCACAGCTATGAGTGCTGTTTGATCAATCCTGATAGGGTGTGAGTGGATGCAACTGTGTCTGGCACCTAGTACAAATGTCATTATTATTCTGTCTAAACATAGTTAATATCAATTATGGCAGGTATCATAGCTTTGAGTGCTGTTTGCTCAATCCTGATATGGTGTGCGTGGATGCAGCCGTGTCTGGCAGCTAGTACAAATGTCATTATTGTTCTGTCTAAACATATTTAATATGAATTATGGCGGGTATCATAGCTTTGAGTACTGTTTGATTAAGCCTGACATGGTGTATGTGGATGCAGCTGTGTCTGGCAGCTGTTATATGTTGCCATTTTCGTCACCAGGAAGATGTGGGTTGTGAATTGCGATCAAGGTTTACTGATGCTTGTATATTACAAAGAGACATTTGGTGTTTTAGCCTGGATCCAGGGGAAGTGGGTGGACAGAACTGTGATTTGGGATATTTTGGCAGAGAATGGTTTGTTTGTATGTCTGCTGAGTGGGAAGTGGTAGGGCTGGAGGAGTGTGCTGCCTCTTGTTGTGGCGGTTTGTTGGGAATTTTTTTTCTCTCTGTTCTTTTGCTGGCTGCAGCCTCACTGAACAAGCGGGAATTTGGGCTTGAAGTTGCAGTGAAGTGAAGCTTTGCTTCAGGTGTATCTTGAGCCTCTGGTATGCAGTACACAGACACATTAATAGAAACAGATGTTCTCAGGTTGCTATTGTAATGAAGCCAGAGTGATGATAATGCTTAACGGCTCTGAGGAGCCTCCGAGATGATTCTTGGCAATTACGTTTTTGGTTTAAAAAATATATATATAATAAAAAGGCTGTTTTAAACCACATGTACACATATTGATGGTCTTCCAATACTTTGTTTAGCTTATTAAGTTAATTCTTGATAAAAAAACACACAGTTATGTAATGTATGATTTTAGTAAATCAAGACATAAAATATATAACCTTCATATATCCAAACCGGCGTTCACCACAACAAGTAACAAAAAGGAGAAGAAGCTTACGCCACTGCTATGCAAATCTTGGGAACCGGCAACTTGTAACTCCTTCCAAACAATATATCCAAGGTACCATCAAATAAACACAGCAGTCGTGAAGTGAAAACCGCACTTTAATCCAACATAAAAACGAACACGAACAACATGAGAAGTTAAGCACTTTCACCTGTACACATCACAGGCTTCATCAGAACTAACAAACATTTCAGTTAACTGCAATTTAAATTACCTTTTATTTATACATATTTATTTAGTTAATTATATGATATGCATTTAGTTATTTTCAAACATATTTTATGTATTGCATGAATTGATCAGTTTTAAGAAAACAGCAACGTTATATATATATATATATATATATATTTTGGGCACAGTGTGTCTTTAAATTAGCGAGTGCTATTTGGCGCCAAAAAGGTAATTTAAATTGCAGTTAACTGAAATGTTTGTTAGTTCTGATGAAGCCTGTGATGTCTACAGGTGAAGCTTAACTTCTCATGTTGTTCGTTTCGCTTATGTTGGATTAAAATGTGGTTTCACTCACGACTGCTGCTTATTTGATGGTACCTTGATATATTGTTTGGAAGGAGTTACAAGTTGCCATTCAGATTTGTATAGCGTATTCCTAACTTCATATAAGATGAAGCAGCCTGCTGAATTTAGATATTAAAGGCAGGATTTAATAACATGGGCTTGTGTATAACACTACTGTCTTAACTTGTCATAAATGACCATAAATAACATACATTACTTTGAACATCAAGGGGAAGCATGATGATTTTCTTATATAAGTAAATATGCATAACAAGTCATGTAATTGCTTTAACTTGAATTGTAGTTTTTGTAACCTAAACAGCAATGCTCAGATCTGCTCTGAGCTACAACAGAATGGCATTAAATATACTGATCCCAAAGATATTGCCAATATCCTGGCAGATTGATTCAGTGCCAACTTCACCCCCCTCTCACCCCCTAAATGGCCCATCTCAATACTGGAAGATTGCCAAATTCCAGTAATAATGGCCACGCAGGTAAAAAATGCACTCTCCAAAGCTAAGAATACAGCATCCATGGGATCAGATGACATCCCAGGCTGTGTACTACATGAACTACAAAATTAACTGGCACCTCATCTAAGTGTCATGTTTAATCATACCCTCACCTCAGGCTTCGTTCCCACTGAGTGGCACACAGCTACAGTTATCACACTCCACAAGGGGGGATCCACCTTGGATCCCGGGAACTACTGCCCCATCAATCTGACGAGCCTAATCTGCAAGGCCATGGAACATATTATCATGGAACTTATAAACAAAGACATTGGCAACCTTAAAACACTGGACTCCACCCAGTTTGGGTTCATGAAGGGCCAATCTTGTCTTCTGAACCTGATTGACTTCTTCGAATCAGTCTCCAGAGTCGTGGACGAGGGTAAGGCAGTCCACACAGCCTATCTGGACCTCGCCAAGCCCTTTGACACCATCCCCCACTCTGGAATCATAGATAAACTTACTAATTTGGGCATTAATCCCTATGTCACTCGATGGGTTGCCAACTGGCTTACTGACAGAACCCACACTGTAAAAGTAGCTGATCCAAATCCAGCTCCAGACATGTGACAAGTGGAGAACCTCAGGGTTCAGTCCTGGGATCTCTCTTGTTTGGCATCTACTTCTCTGAAGTAGAGGCCAACACTAAAAAATTTGGCTAACAAACTTTGCAGATAACTGCAAAGAGGAAGCCATTATTGAATCCCCAAATGATGTGGATACTCTATAAAAGGGCCTTACAGAAACAGATGCTTGGTGCCAGAGTCATGGGCTCAAGCTCAATGCCAAGAAATGTATAGTTATCCCCTTTGGGAAAAAACATGTACCTGTGAATTACCACATAGGTGGCAGTGCACTAAACACTGAAAGTCTGATAAGAGACTTAGGGACACAGGTGGACAGTGGTCACACCTTCAATAACCACATCACCAAAACAGTCAGTAAATCCTTCTATGTGGCACACCTCATCACTAAGGGCTTTTCATCAAGAAAAAAGGAGGTCATTGCCCCACTGTACTCATCCCTCATTAGACCTATTATAGAATACAATTCCCCATTTGGTTTGTACCTCTCAAGAAATCTGCAACAACTGGAAAGGCCTCAGAAATACCTCACTAAAATAATCATAGGCCTAAAGCAGATGCACTAGGGTGACCGCCTTAAAAAACTCCAGCTATACTCTGTCACATATCCTCTACTCTGAGGCGATCTCTGCTTAACATACAAGGCCATGTCAAACCCAGAGCTGTTGTACATGCTATACTTAAAGAAATCTCAATCCCTCAGAGCCACATGCTCCAGGGATCTAAACCTTGTCATCACATAAACAAAACATGCTGGAGGGATAGGTTCCTGACCCCGGGGACTCCCCAGACTCTGAAATAGACTGCCCATACATGTCAAGCAGAGTGCCTCTTTGACTCTCTTCAAAAGGAACCTTGATGATTGGATGGGAGAAAGAAAATTCACCCCGGAGATCACATCAGTCGCCCTGCTAGACAGGGGTCCAGGAAAGTAAATAGTGCGGGAAGAAATAGCCAGGGAATTGTTATGGCTAGGCTTGTATATGCCCTAGGGTTGATAGCCTATTGCCAACCTATGAACCTATGAACCTATGAACCCATTTTGACCGTATATAATACTTAAGCAGTTACCAAGATAACCAATGTTTTATACATGACATCAAACTGACAAAGTTGTTCAAGATAAACAATAGAAGTCTGAACTTGAAATGTCACTGAATATAACATTCATATTCTGAACAAAATTTTATTTATTATTTATTTTATTTTTTATTTTATTTTACATTTGTTGACCGGGCTAGTCCAACTGGATATATTTCCATTTTCAGTAGAGGCCCGGGGAGAAAAGCTCCAGCATAGCACAAAATGAAATATCAAATTATAAAACACATAAAAAATAATAAAACACATAAAATAGTAAGTATTTAAAATAAAGATGAAAGGTTTTTAAAAAGTACAATATTAAAAAGGTGAGTATAAAGTCATGTCAGTCACATAATCATATGATATGATAGGATACACTACAGTTCATTGTAGTTAACTTAAATGCTTGTGGTTATATAAGTTTTACAATGTCCAGATTTAGCATACAGAGAGGTATATAGATTATGATTATATATCCATAGGCAGTAAGAAGATAAAATAGGATAGGTAGTAGATTAATCAGGGTTAGTGCAGGGGCATAACCAGAGAGATTTTAGGTGACGTTTGAGTTTTTGCTTAAAGAGCGACAGAGAAGGTAGTAGTGTTAGGTCGGTAGGTAGAAGGTTCCAGTGTTTCCCAACAGTATTGGAGAATAGGCTGTCACCTGACAAGTTATTGGACTTACTTATACTAGCACGTAGTTTGCTAGAGGCGTAGGAATTTAGATTATTATAAGGAGTAATTAGGTTAGCAAGTATTGGAGTATGATTTGGTTTGTAAAATATTTTGTGAACAATGGTGAGTTGGGAATAAGTTATCATGTTTGGGAGTTCAAGCCAGTCTAGCTGGTTAAGGTTCAGACAGTGGTGTGTTCGAAATGCATTTCCAGTGGCAAATCTGGCAATATTGTTATAGGAGTTAGACAGTTTGAGAAGATTATTTTTCTTTAGATTAGTATAAATGGGAGAAGCATAGAGAAGAGTTGAGACTAAGTGAGAGTGGGCAATAGTGGTTCTAGCTATGGGAGTTAAGAAGGGTTTAATTAGATATAAGGAGCCCATTTTCTGTTCACTGTTTGAATGGTGTTATTTATATGGTTATCAAAGTTGAGGTTGTTGTCAATTGTAACTCCTAATAGTTTGGTAGTAGGATCGGAGAGATGAGGGTACCATTATTAGAATTAATAGAAGTTTATGGAAAGGACCTATTGGTAGGTGTGAAAAGTAGAAGCTTGGTTTTTGGCGTTTAAAAGGAGACAGCGTTTCAGGAACCAGTCTTCTACTGAGTTGAATACTTTTTGAGTTAGAAAGTATAGATCAGACGTGGAGTTGGCAGAACATATAAGTGTGGAATCATCGGCATATTGAATACAGGTGGCTTCAGGGACTGCTATATGAAGGTCGTTGATGAATAGTGAGAAAAGAAGAGGTCCTAAAATGGAGCCCTGGGGAACTCCAAGGGTGACTGGTAGGTGGGATGAAAGTTTGTTTTCCCAGAGAACTGCCTGCTGTCTATTGTTAAGGTAAGACTTGAACCATTGTATAGCTGGTATATCTAGAACAAGAAGTTCAAGAGTATTTATAAGCAGGGGATGGTTAACCATATCAAAAGCCTTTGAAAGGTCGATGAAGAGAGCAGAGGAGAGGGTGTTATTATTACGATTCCTATAAATGGAGTCAGTAAAAGAGAGTAGAGCAGTGGTAGTGCTATGAAATGGCCTAAAGACATGCTGGCACTTAGCCAGTATGTCATGTTTAGTTAGGTGTTCTAATAGCTGGTGGTGAATGCACTTTTCCATGATTTTTGCTAGAGGTGATAGCAGAGCTATTGGTCTATAATTAGAGTAATCATAGGATTTACCTCCTTTATGTAGGGGGATGATGTGGGAGATTTTCCAGATGTCTGGAATACTTCCTTCATTAATGGTTCTGTTAAGTAGGATGGATATGGGGAAGGCAATAACTTTGGCTGCTTTTTGTAAGTATTCAGAAGGCAATTTGTTGGCTGAAGGAGTGCAAGGTTTAAGTTTTAATAAGATTTTATAGATGAAAGTGGTTGAGATAGGCTGAAATGTAAATGTTGGTAATGATCCAGCTAAGGAAGATGGGATCCTTTTGTTATCAGTTGAAAGCTGGCTAGCTAGGGATTGTATAGTTTCTGTAAAGTAGGTGTTGAAGTTGTTGGCTATTTGATTTGGGGTATTATGATCAGCATCATGAGGGGCTGGTGTGCTAGAGTGGCCAGGGTTAAGGAGCCTGTTAATGTTAGTCCAAAATTTTTGAGGATTGTTCTGGTGTGTTTGTTGTAGCTTACAATAGTAGTTCTTTTTGTCGGAGAGTATGGCTTTTTTAGTTATGTTTCTTAGCTGTCTAAAAGTTTGTTGTTCAGGGAAAGTTCTGTTAGTTCTCCACGTAGACCAAGCTTTATTTCTAAGTAGAATTTTTTGTCGAGTCTCTTTTGTAAGCCAGGGGGCTGGTTTGGATTTTATTCTAATAGATCGTTTAGGTGCATGCACATCTAGGATTGCAAGGAATTTAGAGTTAAAATATTTGACAGCCTCCTCTAGTGGGAGTATTTTTAGAGGTTTCCAGTCACATGCTTTGAGTCATTTTGGAATAGTACAGGGTTAAACTGTTTATTAGTTCGTGAAATCCTGTAGGTAGGGGTGTTGGAGATGTCATTTCTTTGTCTTATAATATAAGTTAGAGTATGATCGCTTAGATCATCTGGTAAAGTTCCTACATTATAAGTATGGGGTTGTTTATTTATAAGTATCCAGTCTAAGGTGCTCTCTTTTTTAGTTGGTTTGTTGATTCTGGTAGTTGAGTTGATAGTTTGAGTAAAGCCATGGAGATTAATATGTGCGGGAGGGTTATTAGTGTTGAAGGTTTTCCAGTCTGTGTTAAAGTCATCTAGAATTATAGTTTCTTGTGGGTAAGTTGAGGATACCCAGCTAAGAATATCTTCTATTATAGTGTTGTTATTACCAGGAGGTAGGTAGATACAAATCACATACATGGATTTGTTAGGATTGAGTTGAAGTTTGGAGATGAGGACCTCAGCCTTGCTAACCACAGGTGGGCTTTCATTTATAGAGGAGATCTGTAGGCCACTTTTATAGAGAAGTGCTACTCCCCCACCCTTACGTTTTATTCGGTCTTGTCTCAATATATTGTAGCCAGGGGGGATAATTTCATTATCCTTAGTTCCAGGTTTTAACCATGTTTCTGTTAGGCAGAAAATGTCGAAAGAGTGAATATGAAGGAGAGCATGAAGGTGAGCAATTTTGTTATTGATACTGCGGATATTGAGATGTGCTATAAGTAGAGAGTTGGAGAATTTGGTTGAGGTTGGCAGGTTAGGGGAAGTCATGCAGTGAATATTTCCTATAGATGCATTGGTTGGGCCAGGATTAGGATGTATGTCTCCATCCTTTAAGGTAGGGCTTTGTGTTTTCCCTTGAAAATAGTATTAAATTGAAGATAGACAGTTTAATAACTTGGGCTGGAGTATAATAACACCACTGTTTTAATTTGTCATAAATGACATACACTATATTGAACATCAACGGGAAGCATGATGATTTTCTCATATAGGTAAATGTACATAACAAGTCATATAATTGCTTTAACTTGAATTGTGGTTTTGTAACACATCTTGACTGTACATAATACCTTACATAATACTTACACTGTTACCAAGGTAACTAATGTTTTATACATGACATCAAACTGAAAAAGTTGTTCAAGGGAAACAATAAAAGGCTGTACTAGGAATGTCACAGAATGTAACAATCACATTCTGAACAAATAGCATTAAATTGACAATAATCACCCAGTTTAACCTTTGCTGATTATACAAAATAGAATGTTGCCGTTTAAATCTAAAAACTTTCAGTATATGCCATAAAATGGCAATTTATGAATATGGAAAGGAAACTTATCATTGATCACAGTAAGTGAATTTGTTGTTTTTAACCTATAATTTCACTCATTTTATAATAAGAAATTACAGATATGAAAATCCTTATGTGTAGGAAATGGGGGAAGACGGATGCACTGATAATTAAAATGCGCTAACTTACATAAATGTTTACATAAAACAAATTTGATGCTTTAAGTAAGTTAGTAACAAAGTGATTATAACTTCTGATATATTCGGTAAAATACATTGTATTATAAACATTAGGTATAAATATTATTACAATCTATCTATATTAAGTAATAAGTTTCCAAAGACTTCATCAGTAAGGGTGAATATGTTAAATAACTGTGTGCTATAATCTTTTACTAAGGTTTTATATATGATACATCCTACTTTACTATGATTGAACTGCTTGTCATCTATCTTTCATGTAAATATTAATTGCTTATACAATAAGTAACCATTTATATTGAATTTGAATTATGTCTAATCTACAATAGTACTGCATCTGTTCAAAATAATATAGATATTGCTTATTCCTATTACAAATAGTTTCCATATGATAATTCAATTTATGAAGTTCAGATTTTCTGAATTGTCAAGGTATGAGTGATAATCTGATGGATTTAGGTTTATCTATCAGATTAGGAATGGTTTTCATTCCATGGCTAGTGCGGATCTTAGTTTTGTTAACATTTATTAATTTAAATTTATTTCACAAAAACATTTTTATAGTATGCCTGACCAAAACATATACTTTATAGTTATCAGAGGAAAATATTCAATAGTCTCAATAAAACAAAAAATGCATAGCCTAAATAACCTAAGATGGATTTAACTTTATTATCTTTAAATACCAATGGCTTAAACAATCCTAGCAATAAATCATATCTACTGAAATATTTAAAAACTGAACAAAGCACAAATTGTCTTCCTTCAAGAAACTCATTTCAAAACAAATGACAATTACAAGTGGAATCCTAAAGAATACATGATATTGGTGCAATCCACTTATAAGACAAAAACAAAAGGGGTAACAATTTTATGGAAAACAAAAGTTATTAACCCAGAAATCATTTATAGGTATGAAGATAAAGAAGGCCTTATGACATTAGTAATAGTTAAATATAATAACAGAATATGGACCCTAGCCAACCCATACTGGTTCCCAGGCATTGGATCAGGAACTGTTAAAAAAACACTTGGATTTCATACCAATAATTATAAAGGCAACTTAATATTAGGAGGAGATTTTATCTGTATATTTGATATTTCTGTGACTACAAACTAAAGACTGCTGCGTACATCTGCTGTATCAAAAGCTTTAAACAAGTGGGTAGAATCATTTCATTTTGTAGATACTTTCAAATTTAAAGAAGATAAATCTTTGTTATTTTCCCATCAAGATCACAGATTTGATACCCAAACTAGAATAGATAAAATATTTGCTGCCCATAATTTACACTCTAAAATCATTAATTTCTCAATCACTCCCTGCCCCTTTTCAGACTACAATTCATTGATACTAAAACTTCAAAATGGGTACAACCCATTAATCTTTAACTCCAGAATTCCAGCATATATAATAAAATTAGAGTTCAAACCCTGGTTATTATCTTAATTACAGTTCTTCTTAGATATTAAATACACCACAGAGATAAATAAAATAATGATATGGGACTCATTAAAATCTTACATATATGGTAAAACTCTAACTCGATATAAAAATAAAATCTGAGACTGGGATTCTGAATTATTAGATCTACAATCCAAACCTTTGTCAGTAAAAGCTGAAAAAATCAAAATCATTTGGAGATGAAAAAGAAAGTAGAAGTATTAAACAATAAATAGAATGACATTCTAACACATAAAACTAGTTTAGCTTTAGGTAAAGTAAAATTTAATACCTTGGCCACTTCTCCCAAATATCTACATAATTCATTCACAATAATCAAAATAGACTCAAAAGCTATAACATTAAAAGTATCTTCCATGAAAAGAAAGGGGAAATGTCTCGGATATAGGTGACATTCTTGATGCCTATAGAAATCACTATATGGAACATTTCCAAAAAGAAAATATACATATTGATCAAGTAGATGAAAAACATTCTAATATAAAAAAAAATACAGAAAGATAAAAACTAGATTTGCATGCACCCATATCCTACAAAGAAATTACAGATACAATAAAAGAGTGTAAAAATAATAAAGCTCCAGGTATAGATGGCATAATTATGGAAATATATAAAACCTTTTTCCTTCAAAGATATTATCCATCTTCCATAAAACTGTATTAGAAATTCAGTCACAAGCTTTAATACCACCGTCTTGGAGATATTACTTAATCACACCAACCCTAAAGGAAAACAAATCCCCAAACCTTTGTACCTCATATAGACCTATATCATTATTAAATAATGACTTTAAGATATTTATGACCATATTAACTAACAGAATGAAAATTCCACTATCCAAAACAATAAGTAATGATCACATTGGATTTATATATCATAGACACATACATGACAATATTAAAAGGATAATTTCTCTTATAGATTATATTAATAAAGAAAATAAAGAAACACTCATAATTGGCTTAGATATAGAGAAAGCATTTTATTCCCTAAATTGGGACTATTTATTCAAAATTCTGGTGTTATTTGAATTTCCTCCTTCCTTTGTTCATCTACTAAAGAATATATATAGAAATAATTTAGCATATGTTAACCTAGGTCCTTTCACCTCTGAATCTATACATATAACAAAAGGTACTAAACAAGGATGTCCCATGTCACCGATTCTATTTGCTTTGGTTATTGAAATATTGGCAGATTCAATATGTAACAATACAAAAATCAAAGGCATAGATGTTTATGAACAATACAGTTCTAAAGTAATGCTCTTTGCTGATGACATATCATTAACATTTTCCAATACAAAAGAGACATTAGAAGAATTAGATATTTTAATTGACACATTTTACAGGACTTCAGGACTCCATTTCAATAAATCAAAATCAAAATTTTCATTTTTAAATAAACAAAAATTGCAGATGAAAGGGAATCACATTATAGGGACACAATAATCTACCATAAAATATCTAGGAATTGAGTTATGCAAAGATAATGAATTAGTCTCAAAAATATACAATAATATCATCAATACAATTAAAATCTCTGTGGAAAAGTGGAAAAAAATAAAATTAACATTTGAGGATAGACTACAGTTAATAAAAATGGTTTTACTACCCAAGATTCTATATCTAGCTTTGGCAATACAATTGTTACCAGAAAGGAATATGCTCAAATAAATAAACTCATGCTTAATAAAACTTTTATGGTTTCCCAAAAGAAACAGAATAGCTTTAATACATCATATTAGACCATGGAAACAGGGAGGATTAAACTTTCCTGATATAGAAACATATATAAAAGCATCAATATCTAAAACAATTTCAAATTGGATGAGTCCAAATTATTCTGCAAATTGGAAAGAATTACTAACTGTTATATCAATAAATTAATTTGATTTCCAAAATAACTTTCAAATAGATAAAAACAATTTGCCATGGTGCATATTATGTATTAATATGCAATATAATATAACTAAGCCCACTAAAACTCATATGATTAATTATCATTTAGGAAAATGATTAATGCAAATATAGATTTAAAAATCTGGTTTGATCTTTTAACACCATTCATAGTTACAAAGAGCTATCCACATAAAATATACAGAGAAATAATTAATTCCTGGGAACAGAAAGGATTTGGTTTTTGGTTTCAATGTTTCAAAGAACTAAAAGTCCTGGATATGCAAACAATAGAAACAACATATAAAATTCAACAACAACATTGGCTAACTATGTAAAGCAATCTGATGTATTTTCAAGATTTATGCAGAATAATTAGAAATTCTTCATTTAAATAAATACCTAAACTTACAAAATACCTATATGAAATCATATATAATGATTATGACATGGGAAATAGTATTTCGAAAATTTACAAGATATTGATAAATTATAAAACAACACCCAAATCCTCATATAGGAATTATATAACAAAGGACACTCATAACAGCTAACTGAAGAAATTAAATCAAATATTTTATTATCAATAAAACATACATCCTTTACACAATACTGGAAAGTTTTTAATTGGAAATGCTTGCACAGAGCATTCTTAACTCCAGACAGAATTACTAAAATTAATTCTTCCACAAAGGGAATATGTTGGAGATGTGAGCAAATACACAATGCAGATTGGAATCACATTTTTTGACTGTGTTAAAATTAAGCCATTTTGGAATGGTATTAAAAACTTTTTTACAAGCTTTATTTAATTATTTGTTTAACTTATCTAAAGCTCTAGTATTATTAAATGTGTATGAAGGTCCTCATTTGAATGAGTCAAATATGTATCTAGTTTGGACAATACTTGCAATCTCAGGGAAGTGTATAACAAGAAGATGGGATACAAACACAATACTGACTTTGGAAGACATCTACAGCCTACTGAAGACCACAACATTGTTGGAAATTAAAATTAAAGAATTAAGAATTCATCCTAACAATCCATGGAAAAAAGTCTTATCAATGACACTTTACAATAACTGAACAGATACACTCTTATAACTGGATTGTTATACCTATAAATTAATTGTATATATTGAGCTCTACTATAGTATCAGGCTGATGTAAATAGTGCACATAGTTATTTAAGATGCTATATACAAATACTATGGAATTTATTCAACTGTATTTGAAAAATAAATTTTTGAGATAAAAAATAATTTTATTTTTACTTCTGAATTCTAAGTGCAAATCAAATTCAGTGTTTAGACTTTTAAACATGATCAAATAAATACATTTAAGAAATAATTATATATAACATAGAATGTAGATTTCTTAAAATAGTTACAAAATCATTAAATTATTTGAATCTGTAGCTGGAAAGATGTAAGGTAACTTTAGTAGATAATACACTACACAATTTTTATTAAGAGAAAAATGCAGGAAACTGTCCTCACAGTTACATAATTTGATTTCAAATACCAGCTCAGTACTTTTTTATTTATATTTATTTAGTTTACATTTGTTAACTGGGAAAGTCTGACTGGATATATATCCATTTTCAGGGGAGGCCCGGGGAGAAAAGTTCCAGTTGACAACTAACTAGGCATACATATAACAAGATAAGGCACACAAACAACATCAGTATGCATATAACAAGATATGGCACACAAACAACATCAGTACATAGTGAACATGCACTGAGTTGCAGCTATACATGAAACAGTCACATACATTGACATAATAACATCAATTGAGATAAGGTCTTCATGAATAGCAGGTAGTTAGGTTCATTATACAGTATAAGCCAGGTTAGGATATATCAGAATACATAAAGAGTCTTGGGTACATTTCCTGGCTAGTTAACATGGTAGAGATTAGTATCAAATAGTAGGGTAGTTGAAGATAGGTAAACAATGTTATTGGCAGGGTAAGTAAGGAGAAAGCAGGATCAGCCAGGGATGAGCACTGAGATATGAAGCATATCTCTCAAAAACTCAAGAAGAAAGGAAATGGGAGTGCATCTGTTATGTCCAAAGCATCTGTTAATCTGCCTCCCTATTGTCCACCAATCCATCTATCAGTAGTATTCTTTGTTTGTTTATTGGTCTGTTTGTGTGTATATGCATGCATTGATGACTGGATGCTAGGCTTTATAGAACCAACTTTCAGTGGAAGAAAATACCTATCTTACAAAAGTAGGCTAAAATGATAATGCATTTATATCACAAATTAGCTAAGCAAAATGAAATGAAAGCAGTAGAAATGGCAGACACAGATCAAATTTGTTAGTAGAACTAATACCTTAAAATAGGAGGAAAAGCTTTAAATAACCTTCACTCTCTGAGTATATATTACAACATACTGCAGAAAATAATCAAAGCTGCAAAGGGGAAGTTTAAAAGAAGAAGTAGCCCTGATTAATAAAATTACCCAAATTAGAAAACATGCTATAAAAGATTATTATTTTCACAGATTTATGCTAAGTTTCAAGCTGAAAAGCAAGTCATTGGGAAGCTTAATCACATAAGCCATGTCTGGACAAATATTGTCAAGTTATCTCTGGAGAAAAGATCATCAATACCAGGTATAAACTCATGGTTACATATCCACCTATTGTGGTTAGATAAGTTTAATGTACAGGAAGAGTCTATTCAAAAAGGGGGTATGCATTTGGTAAGAGACCTATCATGTCAGTAAATGTTAATATCTCAGTGAATCCTCCAATATTTCAATCAAGCATTTAAAAGATTGTCCTTTAAAACTGGAGAATTTCAAAAATATCCCATTCTTTCACTGCATCTGCATGAAATGCAAGGCATACCATGCAAAGAACATATTACGTGATATGCTAAGCATATATAATTTCTGTAGAACTTGTGTCAGATTCAGTAGAAGAAAATAGCTTTTTTTTCCCTTGTAACTGGTAGGTAAACTCCATCCGCTGCAAAGAATTATGATAGGGTCACCAGTCATAGACTTGTATTATGTCTTCTTGACATGTATGCTTAAAATTTTGCAAGATGACTTTCAAAGCATCCATGTCTCAAACACATAATAAGCCATTTATGACCATAGTTCCTGCTTTTGTTTCAGAGTACACTTTCATTACTTCCTAGAATTACTTTTCATTTATAGGTTCATGGCTTTGGCTGTCAAACATATGACCTACTAGGCTTTCCAAAGCATGATTGCCACAAACTGTGATATTTTTATTTTCTATTTTATATCACTATGTATTATAAAAAAAAACAACATGGTATAGATACTTTGGTCAATTAACATGACTGATTAGTGTCTCGTTAACATGTCTCTGAATCTAGTAGAACAATGTTAGCCCTCACACACACACACACACACACACACACACACACACACACACACACACACACAGACACACACACACACACACACACACACACACACACACACACACACACACACACACACACACACACATAGTGACTTTGCTAGATTTAGATTAGTACCATAGAAGCAAAAGGATGACTAACAGACATTTCTGATGGAAAGTACATGGCTAATTAGAATTATCTATTTTCACAAACCATTGTATTACAATACATCTTCTCCTATGAGATAATTCACCATGCCAAGGTACCCAAGAGAAGAAAACCAGCAGTCTGTGAATCAGAAAGTGTTAATGCAATGCAGAAATCCTTTCAATATATCATGTTAACCCTAGGAATGTTAATCAACACCAATTAATTACTGAAGTTTACCTTACAATTAGAAAATTCATTTTTAATTAGATAAAAACTAGACAAAAAATAAAACAAAACAGAAAAATTCTGTAGAATCCTAAATGCAAGGAAATGCAAGGAGGTGATTTGGAAATATGCCCTAGCTAGTATAAAAACAGATTGGCAGTTTATTAGGCTTTATATCACCCTCTTATCCTGGTTTAAATTAACTGATTAGCATTAAACCTAAACTAAAATTGAAGAGATTAAAATAAATTTTTTAGGTTTATTGGTTTTCTATAGAATTTTTTTCATGCTTTTATCTTCTTAATAAATGCATGTTACTAGTATAAGATGCATTTTATGTGGTAATTGATGTTGATCAGCACATTCTTATGACTTCAATAGTTATACAATGTCCATACATTATATATGTGATGTTGTATGCACCAGAAATTTTCTGATAATGATGTGTTATTGTGTTTACAGGCTGAAAGCACTAACCTGTCTTTTAATAAGTTTTTATGATAAGTCACTGAGGTCTCCACCCTATGATTCTATGTTTTTAAATGTGGTACCTAAATGTCCATTGAGCTGGTTCTTTTGCCTGATTTCTAAATGTAATAGAAACCTTATTTAATAGGTTCATAGGTAAGTACTAAGCAATCAGTCAGCATTTCGAGCCTAGCCAAAAAAAACATATTAAAAATTCACCTCTGGCCTCAAGAAGGGCAAGACAATATAGAATGGGAGAGAATTTGAAGCTGCTCATACCTTGAAGGTGTCAAGGGTGCTACTCTGCTTGACATGTAGTGGAAGTTTGTTCCAAAGGTGAGGGGTACATTTGAAAAACTGCTGCTACTGAATACTCTGTTTCTGTAAGTTAAACATACATTGTAAAGTGCTGAATGATATGTATGGTAAACTTGTGAAACTGCTGCATTGTTGCCATATTGTCTGGTAATAGTATATTCCAACTAATTACACTGCTGCTATTGTATATTCTATTTCTGTAAGTTAAACATACATTGTAAAGTGCAGAATGATATTTACAGTAAACCAGTGAAACTGCTGCATAGTTGCAATATTGTCTGGTGATAGGATATTCTAACTAGTTATACTGACTGCTGCTGAATAAGACCGATTGCAGAGTCTGAATGTACTTCTTTTGATGACTTCTAATAAGCTATGTTCACTTGCTCTGCTTTTTGTGCAATATGTATGATGGTTGTGCTTATTTTGATGTCCTTATTTTATTGCTTTTAGTCTTACATTCTTTCCTTTTCTCTTCTTTGCAACTTTTAGAGCCACTGAGGACCTGATTGCTTTGCCCCCACACACACACTTGTGTGAGCAAGGAATTCTCTCACTCCAGCTAAAAGCAAAGAAAACTCTAATTAGCAATCATCCAAAAATAGACTGCAGTCCCAGGTTTAACTCTAAAAACCTTGTTGCTGCCACTTGTGTAGTGTAGGTGCCAGCTTTTATGATTACTGTTATGCCTTGTTAAAATCTGTTACAGTCAGCTAGAGTACATATTTCAGGGGCAACAACTGCAAACCTTCTTCCTCTGAGCCTACCCCCACCTATTTCATTTGTTTCACTATTGATAATTTGTTGTATGTTAAGGTATTTAGCCCCTCTCAATAGTCATAGCCTTCAGTCCCTCCTCCTCAAGAATTTTTCTTCACTAAACAGCAAACAGAGGTGCAAAGTCTCCAGCTGCTTTTATCTTTAGCTACATTGTGTGCAGCAAACAATGAACAAAGGGGATACAAATATAAAAGAGAATAAAATCTGCCATTGCAGACTAGTACGCAGCATACAACTTCTACATGTGGTATACTCCTACACATAGTTTATCCTGGAGAAACCTTCCAGTCCTTGAACAAGGGTGCCTGTATATTTACCTTATTTCATTGGCTGTCCTTTGATAATTAGCTAGGTTAACAGAGTGCCTTGGATTCTCCCCTGCTACTTTAAATTCCAATTGATGGTTTCCCTCCCTTCCCCCACCCCCCAAGTTATTGCTCAGGTACAACACACCAAAGGTTTTAAAAATCCTGGCTGCCATATTTTCTCTAATTGCAGCTGAAAGCCCTCCAGGTGTAGCATCTCTAGTAAGTGTCCCTGGACTAGCTCATAGTTATTTTTAGCTAAGTTCTATCTGGAAGGTGTAGCTCCACTCCGTTCACTGCGCTCACTTCACTCTCCTCCCACCCCCATTCCCACTCACCCCCATATCATTACCTTTATACCTAGCCATACAACCACACCCCCTCACTTCCTCCCAAATCTCCCACCCCTCTACTTCCTGTTCTCATACTACCTCCCTTCTTTGCTCCTCCCCACACTTACCTACTATCCACTATCAAAGACTACTATACTTTACTCCCACCCCTTCCTCTCATCCTCTGTTCTACATACCATAAAGTGACATCGCTTACAACTCAAACTATACTCTTACCTTCTCTACTCCTTATACTCTATCACCTCACCTCCTATCATTCACAGTTACCTACTCCCTATTTCCATCCCTCAAACACCACTCTTAACTCAAGTACTACACCACAACCCTCTCTACTAATTTGTCTCTCCATGCTTCCTCCACCACTCACATTCTTAAAATACAAATATCTCCTCCCTCCCCTTTAAATCAAAAAAAAAAACAAAGTCCACTTACTCAAATTAAAACCCCATTACAAACCTCTACTTCTATCTGGTGACATTCATCCTAACCCAGGCCATACAGACACTACCCTGAACAATAACCCTACTGTATCTAAACTTGCCAACCCCTCCAACCTACAAAAACAAGTACAATTCTGCTCTATCAACATCAGGAGTCTTGTAAATAAAGTTCAAAAACTCCATGCTTGGATAGCTAACTATACTTCTGACCTAGTTACCCTAACTGAAACATGGTTAAAACCACACCATCTGGACAGTGAAATTATCCCTCCTGGCTATAATATCCTTAGATTAGATCGACCTAAAAGAAAAGGAGGAGGAGTCTCCATACTCTACTCCAATTGTCTCTCCCAAATCAGTCCCACACTAGACTTACCCTCCTTCTCACCAGATGAACTCCTACTGACCAACTTCAAATTTAACAGTTTCCACACCACAACTGTCGCAGTAATCTATAATCCTCCTGGTGATAATATTAACATACTTGAGAACATCCTGTCTCATCTCTCACATACCATCCACAATGAACTAATTATACTGGGAGATGTAAATATTGATTGGCTTACCATACAAGTTCCCAACATTACTTCCTATATAAACCTACATGGGTTTGAGCAGTTAATCACAACCCCAACATACATTAATAAATCTCACCTACCTAGCTCTCTTCTTGACTGGATATTGGTCTTCCACCCTCAAAACTATCATAACTCCCAAACCTTTCCAAATGCCCTCAGTGACCACTGCCCTGTAGCAGTTACCAGACATACTCCCCACCTTACCAAACCTAATAAATTTATTACCACCCACTCACTTTCTCATTTCTGTCCTAACTCCTTTATTCACCAACTCTCCAAAATTAACTGGTCTTACCTCACCACTCTTCCTTTAGATGAAGCTGTCCACTCCTTCAACACTACATTTCTAAACATTCTTAACTCCCTTGCTCCTCTTTGCACAATTAGAATCAAATCTAATACTACTCCCTGGCTCACTGAATCTACCAGAACCCTCATGGAAGACCATGATAGGATTTGGAAAATGTGGACTAAAACTAGGACCCCTTCTCTTCTTCAGAAATATAAAAAACTCAGAAATAAAATAAAAAAATCATCCATTATGACAAAATAAACTTCTATGCCAATCCTCCCTCTACTCTTAAATCAGACCCAAAGAAATTCTGAAGCTCTATTAAACAGACTCTTCATCCAGGAAATCCTTCCTCTCCTAAACCATGTCCCAATGCAACATCTGAAGACATAGCCAACAAATTTAACAATCATTTTATAAACTCAATAACCTCCATAATAAATTATCTCCCCCCAGAAACAACACTAGCATCCCCACAAACTCTATGCCTCTTCCAAACCCTCCTAACTCCTTCTCTCAAAAAGCAGTATCAACTAACTATGTAAAGTCATTACTCTCTAAACTTAAATCTTGCTCCTCATCTGTTGACAAGCTACCCTCTTATTTCCTGCAGATTGCCTCTGAACCTCCTGCCTATCCTGTATCCATCTTAATCAACCGATCCATTTCTGAATCCTATGTCACCACTGTATGGAAGAATTTCTTTACTCTACCCATTCACAAAGGGGGCAACTCCTCAGACATATCCAACTTCAGAAGGATTGCCATACTCTCTCCACTCTGAAAAATCCTAGAGAAATGCATTTATAAGCAGGTAATGCATTATCTTCGCCAGGAAAACCTTCTCACACTCACACAGCATGGTTTCCATCCCAAGCATAGTACAACTACTGCACTCATATCATTCATCAACATAGTATCCCTAGCTCATGATAACAATAAACTTGTCTCATGCCTATTCCTTGACCTTTCTAAAGCCTTTGACACTCTCACCCACTCCTTCTAGATAAACTCACTAACTTATATTTCTCTCCCACTACTATCGCCTGGTTCTCCAGCTATCTCTCTACCTGCCAGCAATCAGTTAAATGGCTCTCTGCACTATCCTCCCCTCTCACTGTACAAATGGGAGTCCCCCAAGGGTCCATGCTTGGACCACTACTCTTTAATATTTTCACCAACATGCTCTACTCTTCTTGTCCCCAGTCATGTCTTGTGCAATATGCTGATGACTCAACTATTATAACCATTGCTGACAACACAACTGACCTCCACTCAACTACCCAGGCATCCTTCCACACCATTGAGATGTGGCTTAGTGATAACAAACTAATACTTAATCCCAAAAAAAACTAAGCTCCTACTCTTCCTCCCTAAAAACATCACCACACTCAAAAGTACATTTATCATCTTATCCTGCAACAACACTATAATCTCAGCTGAATCTAGTACAAATTGTTAGGTGTTACAATAGATGATCAGCTTAAGTTTGATCTCCATATTACTAGCCCAGTAAAAAGAACTCATCAGAAACTTGGACACCTTTTCCGTAGCAAGAAATACTTAACTAACACTGCTGCCACATATTCACAAACCTAAATTCTACACTTATTTTCAAGCTTGAAACTACCTATAATAAGATTGCCAGATTTGCAGCTAACCAAACCTACAAGTCACACCATTGCTTAGTACTACAGCAACTAGACTGGCTAGAATTCCCTCAGCTGCTACAACTATACCAACTACAAATCATCCACTCTATTCTCTATCTACCTTCCTTCTGTCCCAGCCTCTCCACTATCATATCCAAATATCCCCCTGCTAGGATGCTACACAGCTCAAATCAAGAATTATTAGACATCTACAAACCCAAAACCAAAATAGGCTGCCTTCTCTATAACTATAACCCAGCTACATCCTGGAACCAACTCCCTTTGGAAAAAAAATCCCTCCAGCATAGCAAAAGTTTCAAATTAGCCACAAGGAAATACCTAAAACAAAGTGGTCTTGCCACTGTAGCCAACCACCCTGAAACCACCATCATTTCACCTATTTCACCACCTCACTCTCAATGTATCTCTAACACACACCCCCTGCCTCTTCTACCTCTTCCCTTCCTCTGTCTCCAACCACTCTTAATTCTTACAGTCTCAAAACAACCTACCTGTCTAGTCTGTCTCCTATACTCTACCTCCCCTACATCTCCTACTAGCCATTCTTACTTTCCTTTCTTGTTTCCAAACTCCTACACAACTAGATCCTACCCATTTTAAATAAGCATCTGCCTAAATATTAACTCATTTTGCTCTAAGCAGCTTAAATAATATTGTAACTAGTCACATTTTCTTCTGCTAATTGTTTAAAACCTTGTTTGTGACAACTCACATACTTGTCTGCCAATTGTTAATACTCTGTATAATTGAATTGCCTGAGGAGCTTTTTTTCTCTTCAGGTCTCTGCTTGTAAGATCATATAATTGGTTGTTACTGCTATGTTACTAAAATGTAATACATTTTTTTCTAGGACTGATTGTAAGCTTCTGAGCCCC
This sequence comes from Protopterus annectens, assembly GCF_019279795.1. Classification (NCBI taxonomy): domain Eukaryota; kingdom Metazoa; phylum Chordata; order Ceratodontiformes; family Protopteridae; genus Protopterus; species Protopterus annectens. The sequence goes on along the minus strand of NC_056731.1, from coordinate 1,726,383,415 downwards.
CCAGACCCTTCTGTGTTGGTGGGAAGAATTCTAGCTTATCAGTGAGAGTGGTAAGCGCTAGGTAGCCTATCTACCCCAAGACGAGTAGATTCTGGCCCAGAAATTATAGTTCATTGACAGTTTGGGCATTTTTTCCATCTCTTTCAACTTTCTGATTTAAAAGCCCACATTAGCGCTTGTTTCCCAATTTTCCTATAACTAGTCTAGTCCAGATACAAATTTGCTGTATCCAGGACTGTTTGTAAGCTTCTGAGCCCTACAAGCCTTTCTGTGAAGCCTTCTAGCTTGCCAGTTTGAGTGTAAGCACTAGGCATCCATCTATCACAAGAGGAGTGGTCTCTGGCCCAGAAATTATAGTTTATTGGCTGTTTGGTCAGTCTTTCCATCTCTTTCAACTTTCTGGTTTAAAAGCCTGTGTGTGTGCTTGTTTCTCATCTTTCCTGTAACTAGTCTAGTCCAGATACAGATTTGCTGTATACAGGACTGTTTGTAAGCTTCAGAGTGGTGCCAAAATCTGCTCTTCAATTTTTCCCTTAGATCTGCTAGTTCTCTCTTCTGCTGCACTTTTACTAGCTTATTAGTCTAGCACTTTACCAGACATTTGTAGCAATTATTGTAGCACACAAAAGTGCTATCAGCTCTAAATGTTCTACAAGGAAACAGCTCCAGTACTTATTATTATTGCCCAACCCTCCAGGCATGTCTAAAGGTCAGTACCCTGTGCTTTCTCCTATTAACCTGGTGAACTTGGGCATCCTGAGGCAATGTAGTAACTGCCTCATGTACACCGACAACCCTCTTCTCTTACCTCCCAACACTCAGACTTGTGAGAGATGCACTTATATATCCAAATTGGAAGCCACACACTCTCCAGCCAAGACCAGAATAGCTGCTCAAGAAAAGAAGTTCAACACTTGCACCACACCACATGGAACACATTGCCCTCCAGAACACACACCAGCACTGCCTTCAGATAAAAATACAAACCACACACCCACTTTCACAGAGGCTCTCAATAAAAATCTACCTAAACAGCAGAGATCTCCAAGGCAGAAAGGCACTCGACCACCACATCACAACACTAATCACGAGACACATGAATCTCCTAAACAGTGTGCCAGTCAACAAAAGCCCCTAAGGCAAAACAGCATGCCCAACACACTAGTCATATGTGACTCAATAGTGAGGCACACTGATGTCCCACTCACTAGGTTGACTAGGGAGAAAGTAACAGTCAGCTGCCTGTCAGGTGCCAGGATCCGCCACATAACGCACACACTCAGGTCCCTTAACAACAGGTACAAAAATGACTCAGTCATTGTACATGTGGGTGTGAATGACCTGAGACATACCTCCCTGGACTACATGAAAAGAGAAATGGAGGAGCTCTCAGATTATGTAACCCAGGCGGGTATGACCTTACCTTTGAGCAGCATCCTACCATCTCCAAGAATGATACTACAGTACAAGCAAAAAATGATTGATTTCAACAATTGGCTAAGTTTCTGGTGTCCCTCTAAGGGGATCCAGTATCTGTCTGCCTGGGATGACATGATTGACAGACCTTGATGCTTTTGCCAGAGATGGCCTGCATCTGTTACCCCGGGCTTCCGGATACTGGTCAAGGCTCTTGCCACCCCTATAGTGCCTTTTTAGGCTATGTTCCAAAGACCAAATTACCACCATAACAGCTACAAACAAATACAATCTGAGGGTCATGCTGCTCAATGCTAGAAGTCTAAATCTCAAAATGCACTTGCTCGAAGGACTCCTTAAAATGGAGAACATCGACATTTGTGCTGTAACAGGGACCTGGTTCAAGGCAGTAGAAAGCAACCCTACACTACCAGGCTATAACCCTTTCTACACCTTTTGGCCCCAGAACTTGGGCCGAAGCTCCAAAGCTGATAGTGTTTCCATATTCATAAAGGAAGCGCAACCTCCAGACTGGTAGCCCAACATAACGCATCTGAGATACTTCAGGTGCAGCTAACATTGGATAAGACAGCGATTCAGGTTGTAGCCTGCTATAGGTCCCCAACCAATTCCCAAGAGTCACACTCCATATTCCTAAGCACCCTGGAGAATATTAGGGTCCAACCTAACACTCTCATATTAGGCGACTTCAACTACAGCTACTCATGTACCAATAACTTGCTCAACGTTTCCTGGAGTTCACTAATTCCAGTGCCCTGGACCAGCTTGTTCTTACCCCCAGTGGAGGTAGCAGCATCCTTCACCTGGTCATTACTAACATGAGCAACTGTTGCTCTTCACCAATAGTCAGCTCCTCCCTGGTTAGAGCTGACCACAAATTAATCACCTTGGAAATCCACCCCCCCCCCCGCAAAAGTAACCACCATGAAAAACTTTTCCAACGCTAACTTTGGGCTCCTAAAAACTGAGGTGGCTAACTTCACAGCACCCATGCAAATGGAGAATAGTTGCATGACTGCAGAATCATACACCAGTGCACTGTATGAACACGTGGACAAATGCATGGATCTTGCCATACCCAATAGAACCAAGATGCTCTCCTCCAAAAAAAGGAAGCCAATCTGGTAGTCCCCTGCCATAAACAAACTCTACAACAGAAGGAGGAAACTGATACGGAATAAGGTGAAGTCCCAAGATTGGAAAAACTCATTTATCAGCCTCAACAAAAAGTTGAGATCCCTCATCTAATCCTCTAAAGCCAGCTATGAAAACAGAATTGCAGCAGACAGTAAAGACAACCACAAGGCCTTCTATAGTTATGTAAAGAATCTCTATGGCAATACCAAGATTTGCTCTGAGCTACTGCACAATGGTAACTCCTGTACCGAGCCAACATATATTGCCAATATACTGGCCGACAGATTCAGTGCCAACTTTACCCCTCTCTGCCCCCCAAAGGATTAATCACAATACCAGTAGATTGCCAGGCACCCAGTATTACTGCTGCACAGGTTAAAACAGCACTGTCCAAGGCCAAGAATATAGATTCTATAGACCTGAAAATAATCCTGACCGTGTTCTAGATGAACTACTGAGTGAACTAGCACCTCACCTGTGTACCCTGTTCAATCACAGCCTCACCTCAGGCTTTGTCCCTACCGAATGGCGCACTGCTACAATCATCCCTCTCCACAAAGGAGGAGTGACTACAGACACTGGAAACTATTGCGCCATTAGCCTGACAAGTCTGATATACAAAGCTATGGAACGCATCATCATAGACCTAATAAACAAGGATATAGGGGATCTCCAAACTGTGGATCCCTTGCAGTTTGGTTTTGTGAATGGTAGATCATGCCAGCTCAACTTGGTTGACTTCTTTATGTCAGTCACCAGAGCTGTGTTTGAAGGCAAGGTGGTTCATACAGACTACTTTGAGCTGGCCAAGGCCTTTGATACCATTCCCCATTCAGGAATCATACAAAAACTCACTAAGCTAGGCATCAACCTCTATATCACTAGGTGGGTTGCAAACTGGCTCACAGATAGAACCCACAGTGTGAAAAGTAGCTGACTCCTAGTCAGACTGCTGACTAGTCATGAGAGGAGTCCCACAGGGATCTCCTGGGTCCTCCCCTGTTTGGTATTTACTTCTCTGAAGTCCAGGCCAACATGAAGGGACACTGGCTGACAAAGTTCGCAGAGGATTACAAGTTGGGAGCTGTTATTAACTCCCCAAGTGATGCTGACATCCTACAAAATGTCGTCACTGAGACCAACAACTGGTGTCAGAACCATGGCCTTAAGCTCAATGCCAAACAATGTGACCCAGCTCTGTTAGAAATGCTACATCTAAAGAAATCCCAATCCCTCCGCACCACACACTCCAGAGACCTCAACCTCATTACCACAATCAACAGAACATACTGGAGGGACATGTTTATAACCCAGAGACTGCCCTTGTTATGGAATAGACTTCCCATACATGTCAAACAGAGCACCTCGCTGGCCCTCTTCAAGAGAAATATTGATGAGTGGATGGGAAATAGAAAATTCACTCTGGGGATAACTCCAGTGGCTCTTCTTGACAGAGGCACTGGGAACTAAGGTCAGATGGCATGATGCCAGGGTAATCCCATGGCTAGGTTTGTAAAGGCCCCAGGGCCATTAGCCTAGTACACACCTATGAACCTATGAACCTATAGCGGGAAGTTTCAAAGTCTTCTCCAGAGAGGAATCTTGCAATCTTTGCAAATAAAGAAATCAGTTTATTACTAACTTTCTGGTTGACAAGTTATAACAAGTATATAAAAGCAAGGAGAAAACAATAGCTCTGGAAGATGTATTTTTAGAAGGTGGAGTAAGGAAACCTTTTGGTCATTACAGTAGCAGCTACTCGAAAGTGACATCATCTCATCAAGTACAATGCCCAGGTATTGTAAAAATTGATAGCAGTAGATGACACATGGGTTGGGAACAATTCTTGACCCCTTTATAGCATAGCATTGGTCTTTGAGGAACCATGAGATGAAAGATGCTATTTGAGATCCTTTTTTATGTATGAAAGAAGACTGAAGGGCATCAAGCACAACAGCTGGGGAGATGCCCTCTCCTAGCAAAGTAAAATTATTCATGTATAAACCAGTATGAAGTCTATTACATTGTTGTCATATAGTAATTACAAAGCATTAAAACAAGAAAGGATGAAGTGTAGAACCTTGGATATCAACAGCTGTCTCCAGCCTCACAGATGAAAGATTGCAAGTGGACTTAAATTATTTTAATATAAAAGCTAGTCAATGACTCAGCAAAGCATGACATAAAGCAGCAAACAGCATTCTGAACTCCATTACTGTGATACCTGTACAATGCTGTGGAAACATGCTTGGATTGATGTATCTGTGCAGCCTGTACCCCTTGTTCAGACCTGCATCCATCTAGAGAATCATTTAGCAGATTATTATTGCAGAAGAAAGAGGAAGGATATCAATGTATAACCTTATCAAGATTTTGCAAGTGGGGTCAGAGTACAATTTCTCTTTCTGTTGACCATATCCTTTTGCCCTACCTTAGAATACTTGTGAGCAATTTCAATATCTATAGCATGGTCCTTTCACCTAAGGAGCAGCTTAAGAGTAATTACAATGAGGCTGCAATTTGATACCAGCCATCTTCAGGAACCTAGATGGCACATTGTGTACTTCAGTTGCACCATGTCTTTGTGTTATTAGTAACTGGAAGGACTGAGGAAGAAGAATTTATTGTGTATCTTAGTTTAAGATCCAGATGGTGTGGTTTTGGATGACTGAAATGTTTATTGAAATATTATGATGGTTGTGTCTTACAAAAATTTACATTCTGCAATATAATCCATGCTCTTTTGCAAGGTCTCGTGATGTCAGAGGTAATTTTCTACTGTACTAGATGTGTATCTTTTGGAGCCTACCTTGAAGAACTCTGCTGTCTTTTTTGGAAGTAATTATATTACCCTGTTTGCAGTCATCAGCATATCTGGATCTGTAGAGTCCATTTTCCACAATTATATGAGAAGAATGATTCCATTATAAACTTCTGTGGGACATTACTTGTTAGACCATCAAGCTAAATAAGTAAGCCTCCACCATGCCTTGCTGTGTTATGTAGTTTAACTAGTAGTTATCTATTTAAATATATGTAGATTGAAACTGAATAATGTTAATGTGGTATTTCTTCATTTATATGGAATAATGACAAATGTCTCAGTATAGTATGGGCCACGTGCAAACTTTTTCCCATATTTACTTGCTAAAGCCATATATTTTTATTTGTTGTAGCATCAAGTTAACTGCATAGTGATACATTTTTCCAGCATCCATCTATTAAAACCTTACATTTTGCATTCGGGTAAAGAGGAATTTACTCACCTGAGGTAATCAGTTCCTCTCTGGTTTGATAGAAAATAGTCTATATAACAAATAAAATTGTTTTCCCTGCCCTAAGACAGTATTTTATATACTCGGTCCCATGCATTTTAAAATTCCTTTAGTGGTTATGACACTGCTTCCTCTCCAGCAGCTCACTTCGTTAATGTAGTTTCATACCAGTGAGCTGTTAGTTGCACGTAAGTATTATAACTACATTAACTGCAGTTGCCTTCAATGCATCTTACAGAGAGTAAGGTAAATGAGGTTCTGTCTGGTTTAGTTTACTGATATTAATCTTATAGATTATTGTTTTCCATAGGTTATCACTGCTGCTCTGGCTTCTCCAAATTATAATCCACCAAGTTGTATTAGAAGCAATATCTTCCTAAAGAAACCAAAACCTATACTCATAATTGGGTCTATATTATATGAATGAAAGTTCATACAATCAATCACTCTAATGAGTGAAAATCCTGGAAATCGAGATGCATGTTGTGGGATTGCAGTACAGTGAAGACTGGAGTATTTGCCCTTTCCTCACTCTAGTGCAATCTCAGAGTTGGAATATATATTTAGCGGGGGGGTGCATAATATTGTTTTCGATTTCTGGGATTTTCGCTCAGTCGAGTGATTGATTATATGAACTTTTGTTCATATAATATAGACCCCTGGTAATTTGTAAATTTAACAGATTTTTGAGCTACCATTGTTGTTTTTGGTCTGAAATGTCTATATTAGCATAATGGCCACATACAGAATTGCTACAGAGGTACCATGACTAGAAATGTCTGTTCCATTGCATTTCACTTTTGATGCGAAATAACGCCTATAGCTATACCAAAAAAATAAATAAATAATTACAAAATATCTTAAAGCAGGGATTGCTGTCTTTGCAGCATGTGTCCATGGAGACTCAGTTCTTAAGGAAACTGGCTATTTTTTGTCAACATAGATTTATTGGCTGCATCGCCTAATTTTTGTTTTTTTTTTTGAAGGAGGGAGTGTGGTTTATATTTGTGAATCATCTGAACAATCAAACCAAATTCAGTTGAATGGGTGATGACCGACATTTGTTGTATTTTTTTTTGTAGTTTTCCTTAGTGTTGCATGACTTCAGACATGATTATATTACATCAGGAGTTAAGACCACCTGCATGAAGGGGGTAATGTTTTGCTCAAAAGAGGTTTATCTACAAGAACATATTTTATGCTCCTTCTTCATTGTGAAAGTATATGGCACCAATATCGCAGATTCCTATCCTCTTTGTTTTCAAAAATAACTGCATTCATTTACAAATATATGAGTTATACCATGCAGATTACAGTGTTACAGATGTAACAGTTTAAACATACACAAATAATTACAATTAAGTAATAGACTGGTTACAGTATACACAAATAATTAAAGTGGACCAATTCAGTACCTAATGTTGAAAAAAGGAAGTCTGAGAGGCATAGCAGAACTGTATCAAAAGAAGACAACAGAGATGTTAGTTTTTGTCTGTAAAGCTTTACATTCATATTTGTTATTGTATTCTTTTGAAAGAGCCATGTTGAAGTCCATCAGAGATGCTTTACCTCTTAAATCAGGAGAGAAATTATTCTACATAGTAGGTTCTAATCTAGAAAAGGCTTTTTCAACTACAGCTGATTTAAAGGACTGTCTATTCAACTACATATGTTTCAGATGGGAATCTGTTAGTGAGTATTTTGGTTCTCTGATAGAGAGAAGTCTTTTTAGGAGGACAATTTCCTTCATGTATTATTTTAAATACTAATCAGCTAAGTAGTTAGGTGATCCTTAGAATCACTGGGAACAATATTAGTATCTTAGAAGCACACAATAATGAGTGTGAGAGCCTGAGAGAAGGGCAAATCGATAGATTGTGTTTTCAGCATTTTATAATATTTTTGCATTGTAGGATAAATGTAGGCTCAGGAGATCTGCACCATATTCTAGCTTAGGAAGAAAAACATGTTTAGCCAGGGTGATTCTGGACATAGGAGAAAGGTGGGAAATTCTGTAGAACAGCTGAAACTGAGAATAGACATTATTCCCAATAGTATCTATATGGAGGAACAGTTAAGGGAAGAGTCAAAGGTAAGACTGACATATTTACGTTCAGTTACTGTAGATATGATATTATTTTGGTTGTCAGGCACTATAATTGTTGGTAATTGAGGCAATTTTTTAGGAAAATGAGAATATCATGACTTTTTATGGTCTATTTAGTAGCAGTCCATTGGCATATTTTGGAGAAGGTGAGGTGCAGCTGTGATTGCAATGACAGATAGCTCATTTAATAATAAGATAAAGGTAGGGAGCCTAGGACTGAATCTTGATGATCCATTGTGCTAAGTATACCACTCATGGATAGACAGCTGTTCAAGCCTGGAATGTTCTGTGTTCCAGGCAACTTTCAAACTATTTGGTGGTATTGAAGTCAAAGCTAAGTTTTAAAAGATTCTGGAGCAGAATACTGAGATTAACAGTTTCAAATCCCAAGTTCAAGCTATAAAATACCTGCATATAAAGTTAATAGCAGTGAGCAGTACACATATGGTGCAGAAAGCATTTCTGAATCCATATTGGTTATCTGATAAAAGACCATGAGGGGAATTGAATAAAGCCTACATGGACTTTTTTCCATGTAGGTAGAGTAGCACACTGTTTGCATGAAAGTAAGCAGGTGTACAATCCAGTAAACAGAGCTGGTGGCATGCATGCACATGCCTACACATGCAAATGAGGGAGGAAGAGTGATCCAGGAAGCATATAGGCAGACCTGCAGACCCCGTGTTGGTGTCCATAGTTCACATGGAAAAATTCCTTGGACAGGATGTAAAAGCAACAACAGGGAGTGTAAAAGAGCAGGTAGATGGGCAGAAATAGCATAGCAGACACAGATATGTACGGAACTATCCACTGTGTGTCCAAAACTGTATGGAAAATAATTTAAAATAATTTTATTTTTTTTAATAATCTGGGTATGTTTGTGTGGCACTCCACAGTGAGAAACATGCTTTTATGACAAAAAAAAATAGTGCAAAAAAAACAAAGTTATTAGTATGTGACAGTAATGTATTATAGGAAACTGCATGAAGTATCTACGATGGTGAAATGATCCTGTTACTAAGGAGGCAGTGCCTGGAACTGTGTTGTTTCCAGGTTGTGTGCACAGATCCCTGTGCAAATGAGTTAGGGTGAGTGAATAGCAGAAATGGGTATCCGTGTCCACAGATCCCATACGAGTAGGCACAAAACCATGTTGGTGTCCACAAGAGAGGTAGTTGACATCAAAGGGGTGTGTCTGAGGACTTGTAAGCTCATTGGAGCTGAGCAGTGCCTGCTTGCATGGTGCTGTGCTCAGCAGGAGGTTGTGTACACTGACTACTAAGCTTTGTTCACCTTCGGGGTGTGTGTTTCATCAGGTCTGAGCATGTTTCCATGGTGCACCACTGTGTTAAGCATGACCTTTCATGGAGGCATGTGTACTGAGTGCTGAGCATGGTTTACTTTTGCGGTGTGTGTTACTGCAGTGCACCACAATGCTGATTTATGAAGGCTGTTCAAAAAAAAATTGGCTGAAAAAGGCAAGGATATCTTAACTCATTCACTCAATTGGTGCTCAGGAAGTTTCCACTGTAATTTCCAATGGGTAGAGCCTAAGCCTTTTGACAGAATCAAATGATGTCCTCATGTTTCAAATAAATGTTTATATCTCTGGAACCACAGCAGTTATGCAAGAAGTATGAATGGCAAATTCTTCAGCACAAAGTATTTTTATAGTGGTAGTATTCTCTAGGATCTAGGTTTTAGACTGAATTTTATAAGTCACAGTAAACATAGTAACTATTACATTTGTAATATTTTATAAACAACTTACAATATTTCAGCAACCACTCATGTTACACACATGCTGTCAGTAACATTTTATTCATCTAGCTGAGAGCTTTCATATGAGGATAAGGAGTTCTGTCTATGTTACTTGATTGTTGAGATATTTAGAACAATGTGAACATTTTATCTATATAAATTAATATCATAAAAACAACAGTTAATATCTATTTACCTGCACTAGACAGAGATCAAATATTAATGCAGCTGAGTTTGCCATTCTGTAAGCTTTAAGATGAAATCTTTTAAAGCCTTGTACATAGCATGGTTTTAGAATTATTGATGCAAATATGAATAAGCAATATTTGATGCCTTGAGGGGTCAGTAGGAGTTAACTGCAGATGTACCTGGAGGTGTCACTCGGATGTAATGAGTTAATTACTGATGACCAGTGTTTCACTTAATCTAGGGCCATTAACAGTCCTTAATGATGTACTTGGCAGGTGGAGTGCATCACAGGTACCCAATCACACATTCTGCACCTACAACAGAGAACTATAAAGGTTGCATGCACCCTACAATCTGATTTCTCCCCCATACTCTGCAACAGTGAAGTACAGACTTGGGAGTTTTAACTGAAGAAATGCTAGGGGCTGCTGCAGGTCTGCTACATATGTATGTTCTAGATGCTGAGGTCAATACTGCTGCTGCTTCTGCTGACCATAGGCCTAGACTGAGAAGGAGAAGAGTGTTCAGGCCTAGGGTAACCTTCCAGGAGCTACATGAGTTGGAGATTGTAGAGCACTACAGGGTTGACAGGGACATACTACAAGAACTCACTGAGCTCTGCCGACCCTAACTCAGACCCAGAGCCAACAGAGATGAACTCATCCCAGTGGAAACAAAAATATGTGTAGCTCTTAAGATACTAGCTACAGATACTTTCCAAATACCGTCCGGGGGCATGATGGGGTCTCACAACCATCAGCAACCAGGGTACTCCACCAGTTCCTGGATGCCATGCTACCACATGCCAGTGAGCATATTTATTTTCCCTCACCCCTGAAGTGAGGGAAGCAACACTTCTACTATGCAGCACACTGCCCTGAGTTACTGGGTGCCATAGACTGCACTCATGGACACATCAAGTTGCCAGCCGGTGGGGAGGGTAGCATCTACGTCAAACGCAAGGGGTATTACTCCATCAACTGCCTGGTCATGAGCAATGCCCAGGGCATTATCATGAATGTGTGTGGGCTGGCAGCCCTGCCAGTTATCACGACTCCCATATCTGGTACAAATAACAGCTGTACCAGATGTTTGCTAGGGGGGACATCCTACATGGCCCTTACTGGGGGATGCTGGCTACACACTGGAATCATGGACAATGACATCCATCAGAAATGCACACACACCCACCCACCCACTAAGAATGCCATAATTAGACACACACGCAAACTAGGACCATCACAGAGCATGTGTTTTGGGCTACTGAAGTCACTGTTCTGGTGCCTCGATATATCTGGTGGAACCCTGCTGTATTCTCCAGCATACCTCTCAACCGCATAGAACAAAAATTCTGGACAAAGCCATAAATAAAAGTGGGGCAAAGGCCCAAAAATAGGGACATTTTTTTTTAAATATTGCTCTTAGAAACTTAGAAAGTTGATAAAATAGCAGGTTTTGCATTACCATGAATTTTCTGAAGGGTATGAAGCCTGAAACCTAAATGTCTGTCATTATTTTCTAACTTCAGTCCTAAATGATTTGCCACTAGTTTGCCAGAAAACTACAATTTTATGAAAAATGGACCAAATATATGAGGCAAAAATCTGGACATTCTGTGAAAATCTGTACACTTGAGAGGTAAGCCCCAGCCATATGTGCACACTGGTTCATAGTATGTGCCATACTACACAACATGATCCTGCAGAAACAGCTTCAGCAAGATCAGCAAAGGAAAGGGATACAAAGCTTCCCACCAGTGCTTAGGTCACCACAGCCACACCTACAGGAGGACTCTAAGGAGGAAACCCCTGAGGTTGTCCCTGTAGGCAGACGTATACATGCCCAGTATGCCCTGAGCATGTCTATGTCTGCCTACAGGGACAACCTCAGGCAGACATAGGCAGATAGGCAGACGTAGACATGCCCAGTATGCTTTGGCCTTAGCCAAGAGTCACATGCACTGACAACCTTGTGCCCTAGGGTACGACATCTTACTTTGACTTGCATGCATATTCGTAAAAATGATGCCAGCCAGCCCAAACAACCTGTACCTAACCATGTATTGGCTGTGTACTGTGCATCCGGCAGAGTCATCCCTGAAATACAGGTCTGTCAACTACTGCATTCACAAGATAAGTCACACCTCTATGCACCACTTCTAAGGGGTACTAGCATATGGTTGCATATGTATGGACCTGCTGCATGTATGCAGGGAATACAATGGGCTACTGGGCTACTTGGGAAGATCTAACAGCCACTTTGGACAACAGGTACTCTGTCCAATAGTATTTGCTCCATGATATGCCCTAGGCCACATGGCTGAAAAGTCCACTACATTATTCAAGGTAGATGGCCAACAGTGGGGTCACATGACAGTCGTACAACTGTCTATGCCAGCAGAGTATGGGCTCATCATCCCCCACTCTCAACACAACAGTGTACCCATACAACTGCTGTAACAGTAAATCTGCAATGATATATCAGCAGACCAGCCAGTTCCAGGGCTGTGACATAGAACCTGGCCACATGTTCTATATCTTACATAACGTTGGGGTGACAATGTATGTATGTATGCTGTTGATTGTGTTTTGAATGACAACTCCCTGTCTGGCAGCCTGTGTGGCTCAATAAGCTAGGGACATTAGAATGGGTGATGTTTTGAATCTGGCAGTATCCAAATCTTTTGCGTGTGAGGTAGTCGTATGGTGGTGTCCACACAGCCTGTCAAACTCCTCAATCTGTTACTGCATGAAAGCTGGATAAAGCCAGAAAGAATGTGAGGCAAAGGGCCAAAACTAGAGACAGGCATTCAGATGCTCTGATTCACCTAGAAAGTGGCTAGCATGAAAGCAGGTTGCATCAGTACATCATATCTGAAGGATATAAAGTCGAACACTCAAATGTTTGTCTGTAGTTAGTACTATTCACTGACTGCCTTATACTACATTTTACTGGAACACCACAAATGTATGAGGAACAGGCCAGACATATGGTGTGAAATGCTGGACATTATGAAAAAATATGTACAGTGAGAGGTGCACCTCTCAACTGTACAGATATTCGCAGAATGTCAAGATTTGTGCCTCATATTTGTGGTCCATTTTTCATAAAATTGTGGTTTTCTGGCAAATTACTAGCAACTTATTAAAGACTGAAGTTAGAAAATAATGACAAGCATTTCAGTTTCAGACTTCATGCCCTTCATAAAATCCATGCTAAAGCAAAACCTGTTATTCTATTACCTTTCTAAGTTTGTAAGTTCAATATTACAAAACTGTCCCTATTTTTGATCTTTGTCGCATTTTTATTAATGGCTTTGTCCAGATTTCCTGCTGTAAGAGGTTGAGAGGTATGGTGAGAGGTATGCAGACTGTCACCCTGTATGAGTTGTTAAATCACATACCCCATTCACATATTAATTACAGCACACATCCGTGGAATGCCATAGACGATGTCAGGGAAGTGATGTACTGCAGAAACAGGTGCAGCTGCCAATGTCTGTAGCGCACAAAATCCCAGCCTGGAGTGCAGGTAGCTCTGACCTGGAGTCACCTTGTAAGTACTGACAGTCCCAATGGGCATGCTCCCACACTTAGCTAACTTGAGTGCAGTTCTGTCGCCTCTTCCTCACAAAGACCTACTATGTGGAAATATGTCTGTCCATACAGACAACTACCTCTACATATCTGTCTGACCCTACCCCCTCCCACATGCATAATGCATCTATCATTATGCACCTCATATGCATATAATACCGACATATATATATATATATATATATATATATATATATATATATATATATGTGTGTGTGTGTGTGTGTGTGTGTGTGTGTATATATATATATATATATATATATATATATATATATATATATATATATATATATATATATAAAAATCCGACAACAAAGAAACTGGAACCGGATAGGAGTGTGCTGTAAAAATAAAAGAATATCCAAATAACAGCAAACATCACGTAGAGCACAGCCAGGGCAAGCTCCTTGTATACCAGTGCTAGTGGCTGTAATATTAAGCCACTATTTGTGTACCAAAACTTAAAATGTCTCCTTCATTAAGTGTATTCCAAGACCAAATGCACTTACAACTCATCCCTTATAAGCACTGTCCATAAGCAAGTTGCAACGAGTAAACAGAGTCCTTCAACTAGCATTTCCAGCATGAAGAATCTGCTGACATTCCTTGTAAAATTTACTTCTGTGCGACACCATGAAGAACTTTATATAAACAACTCAATTTAATTTATGGCAACACATATAGACAATAAAACAAATAAAAGAAATAAAATACGGATAAGTGCTTTTGGGTTCCAATGTTAACCCTTCATCAGATCCATATATAAAAGGCACTGAGTTCTCATTTAAAAAGCACTTTGCACCAGTAGAACAGCCCATCAGACCAATACGCCCACCCAAGTCATGACGTGTCAAACACGCCTTCTTAATCTTTGTCTCCTCAGCGCAGGCTGAATGGGAAAGGCTGTATTAAGTCCCGGTTTCAAATGTGCTTGCAGTTTACCAATCCAATACATTTCTTCCTGTTCTAGCCTATTATTAATGTCTCCCCCCATTAGACCTAAAAACAATCTTTAACATTCTAAATACAAAGCAATGACCAGCATTATCCCTAATATGCTTTGCCAGAGGATTCTTGTAATCTTTGAGTCTAATGCCACTAATATGTTTGGAAAGCCTTTCTTTCATTTGTCTAATGGTCTTTTCCATGTAGAATTGTTCACACATTGAGCATGTAGCTAAATATACAATGTTCCTAGTTTTACAATCTGCATAAAAATTGCATATATATTTCTTCTTTGTAACTGGATGTTCAAAAAAATTCTTTGTACAAATGTATTTACACATCGTACATCTCCTGCTGATGGATGCCTGGGAGCTGTTATATGTTCCTAGGTTCACAAGGAATTCCTCTGTAGCTGTGAGTGGATGTTCTGTCACAAACCCTCCACTGGTGGTTGCATGATCCCTGGCAACATCAGCTGTCCTTCATCATGCAGAGTTTGGTATGTGTGGCCTGGTGTCGGACATGCTCATTGGTCCTGTCCTGTCAGCCAGTCTGATTTACATCGTGCACAAGGTCTGGCAACAAAGCTGACAGCTCATCCCGATTACGCCTTCCCTTGACAACAAAATGTGATAGTGTTGTCTTATTCCATCCACTATCATGTCATTCTCTGCCTTTGAGAAGGAGGCATGTCTTCGGAGGTACATGGTTCCTGAAAGACAACAAAAGGGGAACACATTACAGGACCAGCTACATGGACATCTACTATGTACAGATCTAGCACACCCATAATGGCTTGCACTATCCACTGTTCCTTCACACGTTATACCCCTCAGTCTGGCAACACTATATGTGTGTGGATACCACCAAGATAGTAGCAATACTGAGGAATGTCCTTGTGTGCCTTGACAGATATAGCTGAATGTTCCAGCACCAGCACTGCAGTCTAGTATGGTGTGTCCCCTACATGCAAACCCCCACTAATATGTCATATAGCCACTGCCAGACAATGAACAGTGTGCTATTACAACAACTGTATATAGACAGTCCAGCATCAACAGTGTGCCACAATGACAGAAAACCATGCCAACCTGCTGTAGTATATGTTCCCTGTAGGCATCATACCTCTCAACTAGATAGACGTTTGCAGAATGTCAAGATGTTTGCCTCATAGTTTTGGTCATTTATACACAAACTTGTGGATCTCTGATAAATATGTAAACACTGTTGCTGGGTTTGGGCCTTTGTCCCCCCTTAAATTATGACATTTGTCCTGGTTTCATGCTGTAAGAGGTTGACAGGTATGTTAGGCATAGCCGTCAACCAAACAGGGACATATATCAACAGAAACAGGGACTTAGCTACAGTACATCAGGGGCATTCAGGGACACTTTTACCATGTTAGAACTATGTATGTGAGACAGTGACTGAATGAGCAGGTGAAGTACAGTACATCATTTGACATTACTGGACTGTACACCATTACTCATTGTCACTATGTAGTCTTTGTAATCCACTAGCTTTCCTACAATAGCCAACCATTGTAGGAGGAATTGACAGGGACATAGCTTAGATGTGATTAAAAATCAGGGACAATTGAGAGGCATGCCTGTAGGTGTAGGACAGCAGGGTATCACTGGTATATCATTACCATAGATCTAAGACAGACTTACTGTTGTATTCTTTTTTCCCCATACCTCCATCCTCCCATCCACATCCTGTTATATGGAGAAATCTATTACATACTTGCTGGAGTGCAATACTCCTTGTTTGAATGCTTCTGATATACTTTTTGAAATCCACTCTCTGTGTGAGTGAAGTCTCATACAGAGCTGTTCCCCATAAGCAGCTGCTTGTCTTTTTAAGGTACTGCTCAGTAACTGGTAATTTCCTCTCTACCAATATGTGGCTAGGAATTGCTAATTGCAGCCAAAACAGCTGAATTGCACTACCATTTATGAATGACATACCATCTCAGTGCAATATATTTATACCTGGGCTCCTTTCTAAGTTGTTAAGATGGACATCACTGAGGTGTGGAGAGTACAGCATCACAGATGGTAGATACCATAACTTTCAACTGTATCGATCTATGGAGTATGTTCACAGTCTTGCCTCATGTGTGTAGTTAGTGTCCCATGACATAGTGGTGATCTGGCAGTTCACTGACAAACATTGTGGGTTGAGGTCAGTAAGGAAAGAGGCACACTTAAGTGTCAGACTTCGTAACCATCAGAATACGCATACTAAGGAAAAAGGTGTTAATCTATCAACCTACTATCTTTGCAGGGGCAAACCATTACACAAGTCCCTATCTGTGGACCTTAGCCATCCCACATTATATCTGGCTTTGTCCAGATCCCTTGTTCTAGGGGGTTGGGAGGTATGGTAGGTCTTTAGCAGCTACATTTGCAGACAGTTGTGTATGCTAGTGTGCATAGGGGGAGTGTTGTCACTTTTGAGGACAGCAAGCTGTACATGTAACTGTCGCAGCTGTGGCAGCCTTGTTGTTATGGCACAGCCAGGGTAATGGTACCCTGCACAGTCTAAACAAGGCATTTGATTAAGGTAAGTCTGTTATGCAATAGTGCCAATAACAGAGTAGTAGGCTACATATAGTTAGGGTATACAGATATGTGTAGTGTGTGCCTACCTGCAGGGCTATGACTTGTAAAAGTGGGTAGCAGTTCATTAGCTAGTAGTATCCTGTGCGGATTAGGATTGCATGACTCAGTCATTCATTTCTGTCTTCACAATAATGCAGTTGAACTGCTAGACAAAACTGGATTTGAATCCAGGACTGTGTGTGACAAAATGTACTGCATGCAAGGCATTTAACAGACTACACCACTGAGTCACTGCAAAAACAGGTACATTTTCCACATGTATATAAACATATACAGGCTGTGAGAAACATTTCTACATCCATCAGTATATGCATGGCTTTATATGGCTGTATTTCTGCACCAGGGTCCCAGTTGTACATGTGATTTGCCATTGCTGCCTTAGCAGGTGTCTTTCCACAAGTTGCTGATAAAAGAGCACACATACCTGCTACCACAGACCTCATATCCATTATTATATCCATTATTATATCTTTGGCTGACTACTGGTGTATTATTGCACCAGAGTGCAAGGTACACTCCCATTTTTCCCATTAGTTTTTTTTTTTCAGTTACATGCCTAATGACTGTAAGTGGCAATCATTATGTTTTGCTGGAAACACCTATTTCACATCAAAGCTGTGTGATGTGATGGGTTAATGCAGTGGGCTGTAGGTGAGAAGGGTCTGGGTTCAAAACTTGACAGAGGTGTTAATTTTGTACATCTGGCTGACAATGTAATAACCATATTTAATCATTAAAGCTCATTTAAGTTTAGCTAAGCAAAGTGACGTGCCATAGTGCTCAGCTTCTCTTAGCTCTGCGCAAATCCATGCTAAAAAAAATATAAAGAAAAGAAAAGAGGGTGATAGGAAAGTGGTGAAATAGGGGCAAGCAGGGGGAAAAACATAGTGAAAGGCAGTTAGTGATGTGCAGGAAGAGTGTAGGAATGACCCACAGGTCTCCATATCTTGTAGAGAAACAGCTGTGTATTTTGACAGATTTTGAAAATGAATTTGGACTCTCAAACCCCAGAGAGAGGGATGAAGACAACATAGCTGTGTTGTCAAACTAATTAGACCAGGTTAGTGGTGTCCAGTGGACACATTTTCAACATGGAGAGCTATGTATGGGGTAATTTTGTTTTTGGGACAGTTGCCCATTTTTTTAAGGTGAGAGTGGAATGCTGGGGAAGGGATATAGGTACATGTGAGGAGGTAATTTGGGTAGGAGAGCATTCGCAGACAGACAAGACAGCAGACAGGGGTAGTGTGTGACACATGAGATGGTAAACACCTTGGATGGGGAGGGTGTTGTGGAACCAAGTCGCAAGTGCTTCCAGAAGGCAGCAGCTTAACTCATGTCTCCACCCATGGGATAGTTGACACTGCTACATTACTGCCGCAAGGGTGGCCTAGGCTGTGCCAAACAGCTGACAGCATGTCCTGCCCCACCAGGTCAGCCAGCATACTCTCAATCTGGTGCAGGCAGAATTCATAGCTCCAAAGAACAATCCTGAGCACCATGACTGGCAGTTAATCCTTGGTGACTGCAGCCCCTCTACCACCACTCCCAGGGGGAGACCAGTCATCATGCCCTGAGTCAGTTCTACCCGACAGCGCAGGTAGTGCAGAGGCAGCTGACAGGGCACCATTGGCCTGGGTCACAGATGTGCTAGGACCCAGTGCTGTGGCCAGTTGATCAGTAGGATCTGGCCTACCCTGACGTGCTGTGGTAATGGACATATAGAAATAAGTATAGGTTAGTAATAACAAAACATTGTTAGTAATAACAGCATGTCAGAACATTGGAAATAACGCAATTACATATCAATCCAAATTATGTGAAATAACAGAACAGTCAGTATAACAGCATGCCAGTAACAGTTACAACATAAGGCCAACAAAATAGATCATTTAACTAGATATGTTAATATGCATCCATTATAATACATAACAATAAACACATGCCCTTATAAACAGTTAATGTAACAACATATGTTAATAGTAAACCATAACCAATGAATAACAGTAATAAATGAAGATAAGGGGTGGGAAGAGAGAGAGAGAAAATCAGTCCATTACTAACAGTGCAGCTTACACCCTTGACAACAGTACTACTATCTACTCTATGGTGAGTACAAGTCTCTTGTAGCTGATGTAGCACATACATACCACTGAAGCTATATGCATGGGACACTATGGGCCAAATGACCTATATAACTACTGAGGTGTTCCGTGGGCTGAAATGGTGATACTTTGCAATCTAGGTATTCATTGCCATGGTATTCCTGTAACAGATGGATTACGCACTATTAGTTGCATAACATGACAACGTGACACTTGAGAGACATGTATGTGTACAGTACAGACACTAAACAGCAGTCATGTCTTGGTTGGCAGGCATGGGAATAGAGCCGCAACGGCAGCAACTTTTAACAGACACTCCAGGCATACAGCTATACCAGGATTGCACATATTATTTCTGACTGCACATTGTTGAGTTTAAACATTCCTGCTAATGATTTCAACAGTCTGGAAAATCTAAATACAGAATTATCTACTCATAATATAGGCTACCTCACCCATTTACCTGTAGTTCCTGTGGAGAGAGAATTTGTGAGTATTACATGACTGCTACTGTAATATTTAGTGCTACCTAGAACTGGATTCGAACCCTGATCTGTGTGTGGCAAAATGTACTACATACAGAGCATTTAACAAACTTAGATACTGAGTCACTGCTGAGTACTAATTGACTGATATTTCTGTAGAGCTTACCTGGAACTAAACTATGATCTGGCAGTACTACTATGGTGTTATACTAGACTGCAGTGACAGTAAAACACACATGAATGAAATATAAGAATAATGCAGATAATAGGTACGCTATATATCAGTCTAACAATGCTGAAGTACACACTTTATTGTTAGTGGGTTGAAATATCTGTGAAGTCAATGAACAATATAAGATCATGGGATGGGCTACCTCACTCATATACTTTGCTTACCTGATGTCTGTGGATGACAGAGCATTATGTGAACAATATTGGCCTTGAGACAGCATTGAATGGTACTCCTACCTCATACATTAGATTTGCATTGTACAGCTATTACAGTGCTATACTTGACTGCAGTAACTTACCTTACAGCCTTAATGTATACAGCTCTACTGCAATGGGTCATGACAATCCTGATGTACACTATTTTCCTTGGTGTTATTGGTATTAATTCATGTTTTATTGCAAAAAAGTTGGCATTATTTATTCCTTACAATACAAACTCAATTCTACATTTATTGCACTACAGACTTTATTGTATATCATTTAATGCAGTTACTGGTATTGTTTCATGTTTTTATTACACAACGGTTTGTATTATTCTTTTCATTCAAAACAGCTCTAATTCATTCCACATTTAATGCACTGCAGACTTTATTGTATATACTTTAATGCAGTTACTGGTATTGTTTCATATTTATATTGCACAATAGTTAGCATTATTCATTTCTTTGAAAACTGCTCTAATTCCACAATTATTGCACTACAGACTTTATTGTATATACTTTTATTTATTTATTTTAATTTTTATTTTACATTTGTTGACCAGGATAGTCCGACTGGATGCATGTCCATTTTCAGCAGAGGTCCGGGGAGAAAAGCTCCAAGGGTAAGCAGATACAGCATCACATAATACCAACATTACATATTACAAACAGATTATTTACAGAGATTACATAAGTAAGCAAGTTAAACAAGTTCCACAGGTTAAAGTTAGTCCTGAGCACGTCAGGATTAAATTAAATTACACAGTAAACTGGTTAACAGATTTTTACACATTCGAGTTAGCCAGGCTTGATACATTGACATAGCCAGTTAAGTGACAAATGTTGTTTGAGTCTAGTTTTAAATTGGCCTAAGGTGGAAAGTAAGGTAATATCAGCTGGAAGTGAATTCCAGGATCTACTTACAGAGTTTGCAAAGAGAGAATCACCGGCTGTGTTATTAATTTTGCTAGTCTGAATTAGTAGTTTGTTAGAGGATTGAAGCGGTCTAGGATTGTTATAGGGGGTGATAATATTTTTAAGTGCAGGAGTATTGTCCGGATTATAGAGTATTTTATAGGCCATAATCAGTTGGTTATACTGGATTAGGCTAGGTAGTTCAAGCCAACCAAGCTGATTTAGATTGATGCAATGATGTGTCCTAAAAGGCAGCCCAGTGGCAAACCTGGCAATGTGGTTGTAGCAAATTGAGAGTTTGTTAAGGACAGTCTTGTTCAAATTCGAGAGTAGAGGGGATGCATACAGAAGGGTTGAACGAAGGTGAGAGCGAGCTATGGCAATTTTAGCTGGTGGGGTTAGGAAGGCTTTTATTCTGTAAAGTGACCCTAGTTTTTTATTGATGGTTTTGATAGTTTGGTTAACATGTAGGTCAAATTTGAGATTATTGTCTTTGATGACACCTAATAGTTTTGTAGATGGGTCAGGGGAGATTATTGTGCCATCATTTGATTTTATGGTAAAGGTGAAAGTGGTAGACCTACGTGTTGGTGAAAATAACAGCATTTTAGTTTTTTGGGGATTTAGGATCAGATGATGTTCAGAAAGCCAGTTTTATATTGTATTAAAGGTGGTCTGGGTAGCTGACCATAACTCTACTGGAGATGTGGCTGAGCAAATCAGAGTAGAGTCATCAGCATATTGGATACAGCTGACTTTTGGGATGACAGTATAAAGGTCGTTAAGGAAGATGGAGAACAGCAAGGGCCCTAGTATAGAGCCTTGTGGTACTCCGAGGGTGTTAGGTAGAAGGTTAGAGAGTTTGTTCTGCCAGAGGACAGCCTGCTGTCGACCATTCAGGTAGGATTGAAACCATTGGAGGGCTCCAGTATCTAGACAGAATGTTTGCAGGGTGTGGATTAAAAGTTGGTGATCAACCATATCAATGCCTTGGAAAGATCCAAAAGAGGGCTGAGGATATATAATTATTGTTGCGATTATGGTTTATGGTGTTAGTAAAGGCTAGGAGGGCTGAAGTAGTGCTGTGATGAGGACGGAAGCCATGCTGAGTGTCTGCTATAAGGCGATTTTGGATTAGGTGGTGCATGAATTGTCTATGAATACATTTTTCCATAATCTTTGCAAGTGGAGAGAGTATAGCTATTGGCCTATAATTGGAGAATTCAGTAGAGCTGTCTCCTTTGTGAAGTGGGATTACATAGGATATTTTCCAGATGGTGGGAATTTTAGCTTCTACTATGGTTCGATTGATTAGTATTGAGACAGGGTAAGCAATAGCATCAGCTGATTTTGTAGGTACTCGGCAGGGAGTTGATCAGCAGAAAGTGTAGTGGGTTTTAATTTTTTGATCAAGGTATGGATAAGTGAAGCGGCGACTGGTTGGAAGCTGAACGCAAGTAGGTTTCTAGGGGTGCTACTTTCAGGACCAGGGGAGCTAGGAGGTAGTTGGCTAGCTAGGGCTTGAATTGTCTCAGCAAAGAATTGGTTAAAACTATCAGAAACATCTTCAGGGGTTTTATCAATAGTAGAAGCAGGGATTGGAGTTGAAATTTGTCCAGGATGTAGTAGATTATTTAAACCTGCCCAAAACTTCTGAGGGTTATTTTGATTTACTGTCTGTAAATTACAGTAGTATTGTTTTTTGTCTTGTAAAATTGATTTTTTGGTTTCGTTCCTGGATTGCCTGTATCTAATGTGATCTTGAGGGTCTTTAGAAGAACGCCATAAAGCCCATGCTTTGTTTCTAAGGGTAATTTTGAGTTTAGACTCTATAGAAAGCCATGGTGCAGTTTTTGCCTTGGTTCTCTTTGAACAAACAGGTGCATGCAAATTAAGGATCTCAAGGAATTTGTTGTTAAAGTATGCTACTGCTTCCTCTAAGGGGAGGTGTTTTAGAATAGACCAATTACATGAGTTTAGTTCTTGTTGGAATTTAGCAGGGTCAAAGTTTTTATTGTTTCTAACCTTTCTGAGTAAGGGTTGTTGGGAATTAATGGTTTTGTGCTTAATTACATATGTGAGAAGGTGATCGCTTAGGCCATTAAGGAGGGTACCAGAGGTGTACAGTTGGGGGTGACTGTTTATGAGTACCCAGTCAAGTATACTTTCTTTTTGGTTGGGTTTACCTATCCTGGTAGGGGTGGATATGATTTGTGTAAATGCATGCAGGTTAATATGGGTGGTTGGGGATTCTAAGGAACAGGTGCCCCAGTCCTTACTGCAGTTACTGCAGTTAATGCTTTACTCTTTCTTGCTTATATCACTATGCTTAGCTTAATACATCTGTATTCATCACTCTCAAGGTGCAACCTGGTCAGGCACCCAGCGTACAACTTGATATTGGGAGCTCTCTTCTCTGCAGCTGTTGAGAGAGAAACACACCATTATGCATAGCAATTTTGCAGACATTATGATTAGATATTGGTGAAACAGAGCTAAAATTACTTACATACCTGTGGGGCATTCCCTGCCTGATCTTCTTGGACCCAGGTGTCCAAGAGATCCCCCTTTCTTCATTTCAGGTCATTATGGTGGTGATGACACTGCTTATCTGTTTGGGGGTTACCAGTAACACTGGTGAGTTCTGTGGCCAGCCCCTCCCAGATCTTTGCCTTATACTCTGAGCTCTGAAAACCTCCCTGCAGCAGCTGGTCTTCATGGATTTTTACTAGGAGTCCAATCATGACCCTGGACTCCAGAATGCCCCCACTCTGAACCCAAAAGCACAAACCTTCATCAACACCTGCCGTAGTACCCTTCAGAGACAGAACTCCAACAGATTCTGCTGTATTCCCACCTATTGGGCTTAATATAGATTGTTTTCCCACCCTTACATGTCATTGGACAATATTCAAAAAAGTGCTGCATCACTTAGCACCTTGCAAAGCAGCACAGCTGAGCTGAGAAGCTTGAAACCAAGCAGAATTATAGTCTAAGTGGAGCTTAGCAGCATTCAAACCAGCCAAGCAGTGCTTAGCAGGGTATAAACACTGGCAGCCATTATCATGTTTATGCGGTGCTTAACAGGTCTTAGCAGATCTCAGAAGAGCTTAGCAGAGCTCAGTGGTGCTATATTTAAATTAATATGCATTTTGAAATTAAACACTTATTTGCCTTCCATGTATTCAAATCCTGGCCTTACTATACATAGAGTCCTGACTCTAGCCATTAAGTCATTCAAAACCTCTAAACCTCCACCTCAAATCATTATGCCTGAATTTTATAGGTTGGGTACCCTTATACCTCATTAACGACCCTAAAGAAATTTTATTTTTCTTCACTAACACTCTATCCTCTATTCAGGTGTACCTTTACATATAACACTGAGCTACCTATAAGTAGTGATGAGCACTGTGCCATGCCACAAAACATGCTCAGATACACTTAAACATATATTTAAATAATTATTTTTAGATGTCTGGACATTGTCTGGACGCCACTTAGCATTGCTGCGCTCCATGCTCCACCACATAAACATGCTTTTTTATTAAAAAATTTTAAAAATTAACATGAGACTATAGAGCAGTCTGGGAGTCTCTTACTCATCTGCGAACATGGTTACCACTACACCTCTCCCTACACTGATTCAATACCCATGTCCCTTGGCTCTTCTTTAGTAATACACCATCATTAATATGCATGGCGCACTGCTGAGGGGGAACCATGTACACAGACATGGCAACAGTCCATGTGGGCTCTATACTGTGTCTACATGGATTTTATTAAATCCTGGGGCATAACTACATATTTGTTTAAGTATCTTTTTGGAATTGAGTTTTTCGAAGATTTTAGTAAGAGGGCAGAGAGGGTAGATAGACTGCATGTCCTTGGCCTTGGGTAGGGCATACCTTGAGAATGGGTGACAACAATGGAATGTTTTAAAGCTGGGGAGAATATCCCAGTAGTAAGAGTTAAATTGTAGACATATGTAAAAACTACATAGATAGCTAGCTGATTTACTAAGACAAGTAGGGTGAACCTTGGATTCTGTCATGGAAGACTGGTTAAAGTTTTTGGCTTATATTTTTGTTTCTTTTACAAAGATTTCCCTAAAGTTAAAGGTAGCTGCATTTTCAGCCAGTGGGTATTGGGGTGTAAGTGCAGGATTGTTTTGTGAAGTTTGGAGATTAGTGGAAGAACTGAGTGAATTAGTGATTTCCAATACAGAGGAGAGGATAAAGGATATATAGTCTTTTGCACAGCTACAGTTATAATTCCTATTGCTAAACAATGAGGTTGAAAGTTGTTTGACATGCAGCCTGTCACATGCTTAAGATGTTACTAAAATAATTTTCGATTACCAATAGTTGATAATTGTTTGCTCAGCAAATACATGAGTTTTACAGAATCGTTAGCTATTCTAGCTCAGCTTAAGTTTAGGAAATTCTGTAGCAGATGTGTATTATACTGGTTTTGTTTTCATATAACTCAGGCAATGTCCCATTGTTTCATGAATCCCTTAATGTGTTTAGCCAAAGGCAGAACTTCCCACTAAGTCTTCTGCATGCACATGAGAAAAGTGTGCCTTGAAGAGACAATAGAGTGTTAGTGAAGAAAAATAAGATTTTTTAGGGTTGTTAATGAGGTATAAGGGTACCTAATCTATAAGGTTCAGGAATAATGATTTGAGGTGGAAGTTTAGAGGTTTTGAATGACCGAACAATGGTCACTTCGTGAGCTGGGCAAGATGTACATAATAGTGTAGTATTAGATTTTAGCTTCATATTATGAGAACCAAATCAGAGTGTTTGCTAGAATGCACATTAGGCCTTGTTGGAAGTTTTACTAGTTGTTCAAAACTGAGTTGCAAAAACACTTTTTTTCTGAATTCTTAGATTCCTTGCCCACTGCATCAACATTAAAGTCAGCTGGTATGATCGTGTTTTTATTGCATCCCTTAGGAGATATTTCAGAAAAGATGTTGTTGCAGTAGCAAAGGAGGAGGGGGAAAAGTGCATAAATGAACACAATCCAAATTATTTTGTGACAACCCACAGTGATGCTGGCCTGGATCCAGTTATAGGTTCATAGGTTGGTCCTAGGCTATCGGCCCTAGGGTCTATACAAGCCTAGCCATAACAATTCCCTGGATATTTCTTCCCACAATATATACTTCCCTGGACCTCTGTCTAGCAGGGCGACTGACATGATCCCCGTGGTGAATTTCCTATCTCCCATCCAATCGTCAAGGTTCTTTTTGAACAGGGCCAAGGAGGTGCTCTGCTTGACATGTATGGGCAGTCTATTTCAGTGTATGTTGAGTCTCTGGGTTGGGAACCTATCTCTCCAGCATGTTTTGTTCACTGTGATGACAAGGTTTAGATTCCTGGAGCGTATGGCTCTGAGGGCTTGGGATTTCTTTAAGTGGAGCATGTCCAACAGGTCAGGGTTTGACATGGTCTTGTATGTTAAGCAGAGATCACCTCTGAGTAGACAATATGCCACAGAGTATAGCTGGAGTTTTTTTAGATGGTCAGCATAGGGCATCTGCTTTAGGCCTGTGATTCTTTTAGTGAGGCATTTCTCTGTCCTTTCCAGCTGTTGCAGATTTCTTGTGAGGTGCATACTAAATGGGGCATTGTACTCTATAATGGGTCTAATGTGGGATGAGTACAGTGGGATAATGACCTCCTTTTTTCTGGACAAAAAGCCCTTAGTGGTAAGGTGTGCCACATAGAAGGATTTTCTGACTGTTTTGGCGATGTGGTTATTGAAGATGAGACCACTGTCCACCTGTGCCCCTAAGTCTCTCACACACTTTCAGTGCTTAGTGTACTGCCACCTGTGTGCCACCTTAGATTATTTATTATTGGTTTGGTTAAAAGTGAAGGAGTTCGTGATTTCTAGATCAAAGTTATTTTTATTAGTAATATTTTCCCACCTCTAGCTCTGTGCCATATATCATTTTACACTCGGAATCAATACTATTGGATGGACAGAATGTGCCTTTCAGCCAGCTTCCATAATAGCCAGGATAGGTGGATTTTTCATTAATAATCCACAATTCAAGTGTTGACAATTATTGTTAATGCTGCATTTGTTCCAGCAGCTCATTTGTAAGTCCCAGTGTCTAAGGGTGAGGTTGATATTTGGGTTAGAGTTTGTTAATACATTTGGGGGGTTGGAGGTACTTGTATGGAGTCTGGAAAAAGGGTTTGAATGAATGTTCCCTGAGTGCAAAATGTGAGGAAGGACAGCAATTCTTGTAGGATTTTTTTTGTTAGTGGGGCTTTTAATGCTTCGAAGCAAAAAAGTCTGGATATGTTTAATATATATATATATATATATATATATATATATATATATATAAATATATATATAGTATATTATATATGCATTTTATTGACTTGCATTTTGGTGTTATAGATGATCACGTTTATATACTGAAGTAGAAGAAATGGAATCTGCATTATGATATACGTTGAACCAGTTTAATGAGTAAAGGTAATAGAATGTGAGATAAGAAAGTGATCAATTAGATACAATTAGTAGGATAGGGAGGTGGAGATGAGTATTGTTAAAACATATTTACAGTTTAGTTTACAGAAAGAGTTTTGTGGTCATGCAGAAAAGGATTGTGAAGTCTTGAGATGATTTATTAGGGTTTCTAAGGGTTGAAAGCAATGTAAATGAGATATATTCAGTTTGAATAAGTCTATACGGGAGAGAACAATGGCTGGGTTTGGTCAGGAGATACACTTATAGAAGGAGGAAGAACATGTCAGAGGGAAAGGAGTTGAATTGAACAGAGTGATGCTGTTTTTGTGAGGTACAATCAAAGAGTGGTACCTTAATATCTGTCTCACAAGCAGTTCAAGACAAAGGATATAGGTAAGAGATGTAGTTGAAGAAAACAGAAAGTTGAGTCTCCTTAATGCTAATAGGTATTAGAGGACACACCTGAATGCAATTATAGTTAGAGTGTAGCAGGTAATATAACACCAGAGGATATACAAATGGAAATGAAACTGCTGTTGTACAGAGAATGTTAGATAGTACCAGGTAATTAGACACCTGAGGATATTCAATACATAAGTGACAAGTTTACTGTAAAGTGGATGTGTATGTGCTACCTGGGTCTAGAGTATTAGAGCCTAACTGCCATGAAAGCTATGAAGAAGAGAAAGAAAGGGAAGAGAAGAAGGGAAGGCTGAGCTAAAGTGGTTCGAGAGTATACCAGCATACCTGTCACATAGGCTTTAAAGAATAGAAGGACGGAACAGAAGGCTGTGCAAAAGTTGATCTGGAGTAAGCAGCCTATCTGTCACCTAGGCAATAAAGAAGAAAAGAGAAGGAAAGAACAGGAGGTTGAGCTAGAGTAGATCTAGAGTAAACAGCCAACCTGTCACCTAGGATGTAAAGAAGATAAGGAAGGAACAGGAGGTTGAGCTAGAGTTGATCTAGAGTAAACAGCCAACCTGTCACCTAGGATGTAAAGAAGATAAGGAAGGAACAGGAGGCTGAGCTAGAGTAGATCTAGAGTAAACAGCCAACCTGTCACCTAGGATATAAAGAAGATAAGGAAGGAACAGGAGGTTGAGCTAGAGTTGATCTAGAGTAAGTACCCTATATGTCACCTAGGCAGTAAAGAAGAGAAGAGAAGGAAAGAACTGGAGGCTGTGCTAGTGTAAATCTAGATTAAACAGCTTACTTGTCACCTAAGATGTAATGAAGATAAAGAAGGAACAGGAGGTTGAGCTACAGCTGATCTACAGTAAGCAGTCTGTCACCTAGGCAGTAAAGGAGAGAAGATAAGGAAATAACAGGAGGCAGAGAAAGTGTAGATCTACAGTAGGATATAAAGAAAAGAACAGTAGAGAAGGAACGAATGGGAGACTGAGGTGGAACAGTTCTAGAGTATAACTGAATACCTGTTGCCTAGTTGTGAAGAAGAAAGAAGGAAAGGAAACTGAAAAACTTCAGGTACATTTTATCTCTAATTTACCTTTCTGCTTGTCTCAACCACTTTTTAATCTGGCCACTTTGACCTCGTCTAACTTCTTGCCTTAATAATTTACATAACAGAGACCTATTTATCCAACCTTTATCCCACTCTTTGCAGTTGCTATATCTGTATATCTGCCCCTATTCTTTTCTTGATCTCTAAACTATTTGGAGTTAAAATAGATCTATGTAACCAAGGATGGACGCATCCTCTTGGATCTGTATCCCAGGATCCAGAATTCTGTTTTCATGTTCTAATAAGTACAGATATACATTCATCTGGGATTAGCTTATCATTTTTCAGACATACTGCATTTTCTTATATGCTCAACAGCTTGTGTCTAGACGTTATTCAAATCAGATTTACAATGCACAAAACATTCCTTAAGAAAAAAAAATATTACAATACATGAACAAAAGTCCCACATCAGTTCTTGCTAAAGTGTAACAGAGGTAATTCTACATGTGAAGAAAAGATGTATCCAATATGATTATTTTATACAGTAATATAATTACACCAGAAAAGAAGGAAAAATTATTAAGCAATGTATTTGTGGATATCATATAGTACAAAATATCGTATAAAAATGGAATAAAATAAAACATGTTTTCATCACTTCAGTAATGTTTTTATCTCACAGACAGACTTCACCGGTCAGTAATATGGTACTGTTGTATGGTCAAACTGTAAAATTACAATGGACATTACAGTAATCCAATCAGTATGATTCTTTTCACAAAATGATGAATGAAGAAGTCTGATTATTGTCATTTAAAACAGTTGAATGTTTTTTTCACTGAATAATAAGAGAGAGAAAAAGAGGAAAGGTTGCCTAGATGGAAGGATTGAGTATTATTTTTGCAAGCAATCTTGCTATTGCCCATGAAAATTTTATTATTTATTTATTTATTTATTGACATTTGTTGACTGGGAAAGTCCACTGGGACCCATTTTCAATGGTGGCCCGAGAAGAAAAGCTCCATATAAATTTTAATACAGAGTGTTTGAAGATAAAAATATATCCTTTCCATGTCAGAAATAAGGTTTATTAAAAACAATATTTTGGGTTAATAGAATAGTAGAAGACGGAATAATATATTAATATAATGAAAATAGTAAAATACCCTAATTAAAGCAAAATGTAATAAATTTATGTTGGATATATGCTCTTTTACGACAGAAGAAAATGTAATCAGGAGACTACCCATTTTAAAGTAATATTAAAAAGTGTGTGTGTGTGTGTGTGTGTGTGTGTGTGTGTGTGTGTGTGTGTGTGTGCATGTGTGTGCACGCATGCACGTGTGTGTGTGTGTGTGTGTGTGTGTGTGTGTGTGTGTGTGTGTGTGTGTGTGTGTGTGTGTGTGTGTGTGTGTATGAGTGTATTTGTGTGCATGTGTGTTTGTATTTGCATGCACATGTGTAGGAACAGTACCCTAACGAGCTGAAGAAGAAAACTTGTACAAAATATGATTAAACAAAGCATCCTGACGTACTATGTGACAGTCCTTGTATATTAATAAAAGAAGCAGGAAGGTAATCACATTTGCATTCATTAACTGCAATCCTGTTTTTCTGCTGTCACTTTCAAGCTAGTTATAAAATGGCTAGGTGTGTGCTACTTAAAATATATTCTTTAAAGTGAGATTTGAAATCTGAAATAAAGAGCACATGATTACAAAAATAATTTAAGTAATATTTATTTATTAATTTTACAAGTATAAGATAATCATTAGGATGTTTCAAATATTATACTTGACAACTATAAAAGACGGAGGCATGTTGACAGCTTTGATAAACAGTCATAACAACCTACAGCTTATTCAATATATTTCTTTGCTTAAGTTTTTCATTTTAAAAGTTATTACCACATTAGTGATGGAATTGCTAAACCCTCTGCCACAGTAACGTATGTTTTGTTAATAATGACTCAAACGTTAGTGTAATAATTTTCATTTTTAAAAAAGTTAGTAGAAATCATCTTCACAAATAAATAATGCTGATGTCAGTTTTATATATATATAAACTATGTAGGTAAGTAATACGCACTGATTGATTACAGTTTCTTCTACTCAACCCCCACATGTCTGAAAAATAGCCAAGACTGAATCCCTTAGGGCAATATGCTTTTGACAACTTAATTCTAGTCATGTGGTAATTCTATTTCAAAGTGATTCTAAAGGGATTTGACACTGCAGACAATGCTTGTTTAAAAATTAATCAGTTTTCTAATATTCACAATGTCAAGGATACAGGAATCTATATCAGAATGTGTATATGCATGCATATGACAAGCACTTAACTGCATATATTTTTCTGCTGCACATATACAATTCTGTATCCTCTTTCCTCAGTAAGGATTATTTCTAATTATTCTCCATACAGCTCCTTTGTTTGAGTAAGAAAAATGCATTAGTTATATCAGCCATTAAAATGTGATTTGTATGCAAATCTACCGATCTAATTAGTACCTGAAAATAGCAGAACAGTCCGATATACTTAGGTTTGCGAGTAAATAATGAAATTCAACCAGTAATTTATAATGTAATGGTTCTGAACATAAATTTGCAAATATTACATATAGTTTTACACTACAATGTGTACCAGTGTGAAATGTCTTGTGATCAGCATATCAGTTAAACATTTTCTTTAGTGCTGTTTTACATGCAGAAAGGAGAAGTGTATTAAAATAAAAGTTGTAACATGTTTAACATATTAAAATATCTCCAGCTATCAAAATCACAAATGTGCAGTATGTCTGTAGATGTGTGCAAGTGAATATGTCTATATCGCTTCATGAGCATAAAACTATGTATTTGAGGATATTAAAAAAAGCAGTTGCTACCCCTCATATTTCTGAAATTAACAGCAGTATCTAAGGTCTAGACACTAATATTTTTGGTGAGGATGTTCTGGATTCAGACTGGGGGTTGTACTCATACAGTGACTCAAGTTAAATAAACATGGAGTAGAGCTGGTTAAAAAAAGAATTTTCCTTGAAGTCTGAGAGAAATAAATAGATAAACAATACAAGAAAACTAGATGAACAGACTGCTAACTTTTTAAACAAAAACATTTGGATATTGAAATGACTGCATTAACTAAATAACTGCTCTACATTCATACTTACACATTATGTCAATTATTTTAATGTTTTGTTTGATATAACGATATTGCCATAAACTAAAGCTGAAACTGTTTTATGTAGACGGAATTGAAGTGATCTATGCATAGGTGAGTGATTTATTAAATCTTTCAATGTTTACCCCCTTGACACATCTTGTTGTATAAGTATATGAAGAACCTTTAATGACACAAAAACAAATAGGTATTTTTCATAATGTAAGGTGCAAAATTTTAAATATAGAAGATAAACCTAAGTAACATAAGTATTTATATTTTGTTAATAATAACTCTTGTATGACTATGGTACTAATTCATAATAGCTAAGACTATTTTGTAACACTTACTGCTCATATCAATGATAGTTATCTGTTATAGCTTAATAAAATACTAGGTACATCTAAAAACAAGGTGCAGCTATTGCTACAGGACATTTTAAAAAGAGGAATGATAGGTCTAGAGATGATATAACAACTAAACATTGACTATGCTCATTTCTCTTTTCTCTTTTCTTCCATTTACTGTTGCCATTTTGCAGCATTACCCTCACTCCACAAAGTTTACCTTCTTGTTGACAACAAGAATGTCACTCTCTTTTCTTTTCCTATACAATTTATCGTACCTCTATAACATAAACATATACCTAATGCCAACACACTCTTATCCGTTAACCTGACAATGGAATCACAAGAGACAGCACTGCAATGCACACTCCCTACACCAAGGAGATGATATGCACTACTAGGCTAAGGATGGATTCAAAATCATCGAAGTTCTAAAGGCAAAATATCCTTACCTAGGAATTTGCAAGACTATGAATTGTGCAACTGTACAGCTAGTAGAAATGCATGGAAGAGCACCTACTGTTAGCACTATAGTGCAAGTACCAAGAAGTAACACACACAGATACACACACACACACACACACACACACACACACACACACACACACACTCGTGCTCGCACATA
The DNA here is from genome assembly GCF_019279795.1 of Protopterus annectens. Lineage (NCBI taxonomy): Eukaryota > Metazoa > Chordata > Ceratodontiformes > Protopteridae > Protopterus > Protopterus annectens. The sequence goes on along the minus strand of NC_056731.1, from coordinate 1,726,350,311 downwards.
CATTTGCACATATACTTTCATTGACACACAGTCCTCCTTGCCTCTACCTGTTATCTGTACAGGGTGATCTGTTTTTTATTCATCCTTCACAGATTCCTACTAGTGAATGGCATAGCTGGGTGCCACTATAGTGAGGCATACATTTAATACATTTTGGAACCCAACTCAGACCCACACTTGTCTAATCTGTATGCCTGTGAAATCCAAGCTATGCAAGTTTTGTAATTGGGAAACACACTGGGAAGGTCATTTATATAGAACATGTCCAAGAAATACTGCATTTTAGGCAATGCTCTGAACCTCATTGTCTGAAGCACCAAGTGGCAATACTAAGTAGTGAAGGGGGTTTTATGAATCAGAACAGTCCTGCAAAGTTTGTAAGACAGATTTTAATCCAATAGCATGCTTTAGAATTGGCTATGAATACCCCAGTCTCATGTATATTACATATGAATTTCATTTTATGGTGTTTTTATCCATGTACATATCTGTTTCTATTGAAGTTCATTGTATATTCATCATTACAAAATGTTATTTAAATTCAATTGCATACTATATTCCTATTTATTTCTTATTATTATTGTTGACCTCTTCTTCAAAAATGTTGTGTATATGTTGTAACACTTATTCCATTTTTGTTATGTGCCTTTTTCCATGCTGTTCATGAAATAAGTCTGTTGGTTCAGTATTCTACCCCAGTTAACAAAAATATGTTAACAGACAAACAAATAAACAAATAGCATAGGACAATGCAGTGGTGCAGTGGTAGTGTTGTTGCCTCACAGCAAGAGGTTCTCTGGTTTGATTCTTGACTGGAGTGTCTTCTGTGCAGAATCTGCATTTCTGCAGGTTTTCTCTGTGTACTCTGTTGTGTTACAAAGTCATGCATCTGGACTGTTTCTTCCAAGGCTTCTGTTGAAAATTGGCTTTGTTCCAAGTCGGACATCCTGGTAAGCAAAGAAAATGTAATGTCAAAGTGGAATAGCCAGTAACATTTTCAATTTACTCTTTATTAAAAAGTCCATAGTTAAAACATCTGTGTAACATTATATATGTCATAAGATTGATAGAACCTATGTTGATATTTGGTGAAAAAAACCTTGGGAGCATATTTAAAGAATGCCAGTTCCCATCTTCAGCACACTGCTGTATTCCATATATATTCAAACAGAGTAAGGCTTGAATTGGGGTATACTACATTTAAAGTAATTCTTTTCTTCTATAGTTCATGATATAGACCTTCAAGGACTAGGGCATGTATTAGATATCACAGAGATTAATTATTAAGCTGAGATAGGTTTTATCCTTGACATGTACGAGGTAATATTGATTAACAGTCCCCAGGATTCAGAAAGCTCTGCACGGTGTGCAGGAATAGTGCAATATGGCTGACAAGCGATCCAGGAATGAGCTCCCGGGACATGCACGAGTGCTCCTACACTATTCCTGCATGGACACCACTGCTCTGTGCTAATTATCCCATTTTCTGGTGAAAACCATGCAAATGAGGTGAATTAGCAATCAAGGAAGCAGGCAGGCATCTGTGCAGGAATAGTGTAACCTGCAGATATGCATTTGGTTACTAACCGAATACATTTCTGCAACTTACAAAATGGAGGCATGACAGCTCCAAAGAAAGCATATATTCAATGTAGTAGGCATGCCAATGGCCAAATATATGGCCATTGGCATGGGAAATAGTTGCAAAATTATAAAAAATAACTTTTATTTTTTTGACCGATTTCGGACGTTTAAGCGTAGAGCAGCAGTGCACAAATGGGATCAGCCTGAAAATAAAAAAAAAAGTTCGAAATAAGCTTTTAAACCCAAATCTGCATTTTGCCATGATAGTCAATGGCATGCATAAGACAAGAATACCAGGCAATAGTGGTTGCTAAGGGGGAAGGCACAGTCTGAGTGTGGTAACTATAAATTAACATATTGGTTTATGCAAATGAGGGGATTGATACTGAATCACAGATTTCCTCTCAGTGTTAACTTGCACCCTACCATGTAGATGCAGCAACACCATGGTATAAGTATAAGAGGTAGATGACCTAATAAGGGGGAGTGTCACGCATGCTGTAAGCTTATTGGCGCTCTGTGCCCTGTATTTGCCCTTAGCTAAGCACAGCTTAGGAAGGGGGCATGTCTAAGACTGCCTAGCAGTGCTTACATTGCCTAAACTGGTGTGAGTGGCATGAACCAGGTTTTAAACAAAACAAAAAAAAACACACATGAAATAGCAGCTCTGTTCACATCTGAGCACTGGGTCTGCGTGGTGCACCTCGGGGCTTAAACGGGAAGGCAATGGGAAGGGAAAACAGCAGTAGGAAGGCAATTAAGGAGAACTAGCATAGCTGGTAGGTGAAATGTATCAGAATCAGCCAATTACACAGGCAGCAGCCCAGCCCAGCACACTACTATAAACTATGCAAACACCTTTCACTCTGGTTTTTCCCACATACTCTATACCACCGGTGTACACAGATGGGGAAATTTTATCTGACAAATCTAACAAAATGTTAGGGGCTGCTGTTGCTCTCATACATCAAGATGTGGAAGAGACTAAGGGTGGTGAGGATGTGAATGCTGATGAACAACTGCAGTGAGGAGGAGAAGAGTGTACATAGCCAGGGTAACCAACCAGAGGCTACATGAGCTGAAGATAGTGGAGCGCTATAGGGTGGACATGGACATTTTACAGCAAATTGTTGAGCTGTGCTGGCCACATCTCACACACAGAACTAACAGAGGGGAACCCATCTCAGTGGATACCAAGGGATGTGTAGGATTAAGAATACTAGCCACAGGTACCTTCCAAAGGCCAATTTGGGATATCATGGGGATCTCACAGGCATCAGCATCCAGAGTAATCCAAAAGTTCCTGGATGCCATACCAGCACATGCCGGTGAGTACATATATTTCCTCAACACTCATGAGGCATTGACCAGCAATATGCATCTCTTCCACCAAGTAGCAGAATACCCTGAGGTAGTGGGTGCTATAGACTGCATGCCCATACACATCAAAGCACCATCTGGTGAGCAGGGTAGTGTTGACATAAACCGCAAGAGCTTCCCCTCCATCAACTCAAGGTCGTGTGTGATGCCCAGAGCATTATCTTGAATGTGTGTTGTCTGCCCTGGAAGCTATCTCGGCTCCCACGTCTGGCATATGACACAGCTGTAACAGAAATTTGCCAGTGGGGACATCCCATATGGCCACCTAGTGGGAGATGCTGTTTATGCATTGGATCCGTGGCTGATGACAACCATCAGAAATGCACACACACCCAAACAAGAACTCCATAATGAGGCACACGCACAAACCAGAATCATAATAGAGTGTTGTTTGAGATGTTCAAGTCATGGTTCCGGTGCCTGGAAATATCCCTGAAGCCTTGCAGTACTCTCCAGCTATGTGTACACAAATTTTCATTGTATATGCCATGCTACACAGTATGATCCTGTGGAAAGAGCTGCACCAGGAACAGCACGGGGCAGGGCCACACAGCCAACCCACCATTGCCAAGGCCATCACATGCACAGAGGGACTCAGAGGAACAACCTGAGCTTGCCCATGTAGGCAGAAGGAAGTGTGCCCAGTATATGGCAAAAAGGCAATGCATAGCACATACACTGACATCTCTCCATGACTCACACATACAGTAAAAGGGATGCCAAACATGACACTACCTGTGCTTTACCATGTATAGAGAGTGTACTATGTGCATCTGACATAGTCAGCCCTCCAGTACCATCCTCAATACTGGTACAGCCACAAGGTAATTCACTCCTCTTATCAATTGCTGAATGGAGTAGTATTTTCTGCTAGTGTATCTATGGTATGGATGTGAGCATGCAAACGAATCGGGTGGCTGAAAGGGATGGCAGCAGATAGTGGAAATCTATATGGGCAGAATGAAATCCATAACAAATACTGGTGTCAATGAAGTAGGCAGTACTAGACAAGGTGACAAATCCCACTGCAGTACATGTGTTGGCCCAAATGTGTGTCCATAGGACATACACGTGCATGTCAGTGAGGCTCACATACCCAACACCAGCCTCAGCCAGCAGGACAGGTGTAGATGACCATAAAGAAAGGCTGTGCTAAGACCTCCAGTTGATGGCAATGGTGAACAGCCCCCCTCCAGACCTACACAGACAGATTACAACAGTTCTGGCAGTTGTATGTTAGTTCTGAAGGGTAAGAAGTCTGAAACTGAAATGTAGATCAATAAAAACTAAGATCTGCACTCCACTGATATGCCTCCAGTCTGCATGATATGTCAGAACACAAAATGAAATGGAAGCCATCAAAGTACCTGAAATACTAGTACAGTCATAGCAAATGTTTACAGTTGTCAGGTGCCCCCCCCCCACAATCCTGTGTAGAAATGCAGTAACATGTATGTGTGGGTTTAATAACAGTGGAGCACAGATTACCTGACCTGGCCCAATTCACAGGATAGATTGTTGCATGTGTACAATATGCAGGGTCCGTGTGTTAGGATGTAGTGTGTTCTATAGTGTGTGGAGGCATGGAGGGTTGAGTCTTGGTGGCTTATGGCCAGGACTGTTGATGACAGGGCCATGTTCTGACAGCTGCAGTGCCAACCACAATGCATCTGAGCAATACCCAATTCAGCAGTCATCCATACTCTCTGTTCAGATGTCAATATCTGTCACCATCTGAAAGATGGACATGCCATGAATGTGGGCCCAGACATACACACAGTACACAGGTGGAAGTACGCTAGACAGAGTACATAAAATGTTACTGTCAGCTGCACACACCTTTGGAATTTTACATACAGGTTAGCAGCGCATTAGTTGTCTGTGTAGTATGGAATACTAATGTAGTCAGGCCAATCACTGGCAGTCCACAAAAGGCACAGTTATGAAATAATGAGAGACTGCCTATGTCCCTGCACAAGGCAGCATAAGGGGAATGTCCCACGTATATCTGTGAGTCAGCTGCAAAAAACTTCCATATCACACATGCACTCAGCTCACCCCACCATCAGCCACAGGTTTATCACAGGTCATATCACTGCTGTTGGGAATGAGTGCAGTATGACCCCCACTTCTGTATGGGAATACCCACAGAATGCAACATTAGGAAGAGGTGCCACATGCAGGTGTATCCCTAGCTGTAAGCAGCACCTTGCCAGCATCCAGACAAATGGATTAATATGGATACAAACTATTGCCATTAGCACCTTGCACACTTACCCTTTCACCCCAGGAGGATCCAGTGGCTCTCAGCCTGGGAATGTAGGAGGGACAGAATGGACTGGCCTGCTACAGATGGCCTACATCACTACCAAATGCCCTACAGTCCTCTGTCAAAGGCCTGTGCCTCACCCAGACTGCCGATGATTGTTATCTCAAGGGGTCCCAATTAAAAACATAGCACAGTCTACAGAACACAAATGCAAGGCCATGTTGACAAATCCCATTAGCATGCCCACCATGTCCTACTGCATGAACTGTGAACCAACCCCTAAATACCTCTGGGATGTAGGGAAACTATACTGATACTTCTCAGACATTGCTTGCATAATGTTAGGAAGAGGATAGAATAACAGAGTTGGAGGGATGTAGAAGCATGGACATCATGGAGAGTGTGAAGTCTGAAACACTGATGTGTGCCCATACTACCCCTGCCTAAAAACCCAGTAATGGGTGGCTACAAACCTGCTTGTTAACTACAATGTGAAGGGGAACTGACCAGATATATGACTCCTACCTCTGGGTAACCTGGGTGAATCTGTACAGCTAAAAGATATGGCCACAACAGGATATAACCATTCTGTTACATCGATATATTTACAAGTAGGGGACCCTCAGCCACCACAGTACCAAGGTGCTAGACCATTTACACAGACCCATCAGCAAGTTTCTGCAGCTACCCATCCAGAATGGCATGAGTGTGCAAGAATATGTAGGCTGCAGACCACAATACTGGACACAGCTTAATTCATCTTGTATTTCCCAGGAAATAACAGTGAGCAAATAAGTATATCTGTCAGTAGTTGATGACATAATACATCACAGTGTAAAACAATACATATGTCTGAATATCTTTGCTAACACCAACCATGTAACACAAGCAGCACAGACATAGTAGTTACAGTATCCCAAAATCTTTCACTCATTGTGACTCCATATTGTCAATCTATCTACAGATATCCTGCAGAAACAGGTCACTAGCTGTAAGCGTAGAACACCAAATCCTGTTCTGGAATACAACCTACCTGGAATGGATTCACACACTCAATACAGAAGGTCATACTGGGCATGCTCTTACACATAGAGAAATAAAGACCATGTCTGATAACAACAATTGACTATACATATCTGTCAGTCACAGATGTCTGTGCACACACACCACATTGCACACCATTCATGCTTTGCACATACATTGGATAGGAATACTCACACGTATTTATGGCCAGCGCACTATAATATGTCAAACATACACACACAGAGATGTAGGGAAGAGAGAGAGTGAGAGAGACAGTGACAGCGAGATTTCCATCATGAGGCCTATCCCACCCACCACACATGCAATTGGCCAATATCACATTGACATGTGCTGATGTCAATCACTGTAGATATTGCTTTTGGTAGCCCTCAACCCTATAGTGTTTGTGGTGCTTGTGATAACTGTGTAACATGATAGTATAAATCAGTATTCACCTAGCATTTGCATACCCAGTCCTGTCAAATGTAAAGTTGTGTGTGCCTGAGTGTTTTGTGTGTGTTTCCAGAGAAATGGTTTATGGCTCATTCACACACACTGCACTTCCCACTGCCCATGTTAGCATTCATGCTAATGTCAGTCACCTTGAAATAACCCGCTGGCCAAGTTTCAGCTCCCTAAGCTCTGTGGTGCTTGCAATAACTGCATAATACTATAGTGTCACATACTACTTAGGTAGGAGTTTTAATCTCAGACATGGCAACTCTGAAGTGTGTGTGTGTGTGTGTGTGTGTGTGTGGAGACAAATGCTTTTGAGGCCATTCCCAGTCACTACACCTCCCATTGCCCTACTTTAGCAAGCCTGCTGATGTCAGTCACCTTGAAATAACCCTTTGGATAAGGGCCAGCCCCATAAGCTCCATGTCACTTGCAATAACTGTGTAATGCTGTAGCATCACATATTAGTTAGGTAGGAGTACTAATCCCAGACATGGCAGCTGTGAATGTGTGTGTGTTTGTGTGAGTGTGTGTGTCTTTGATAATACTTAATATCATGGACATCCACACTTACTACTCTCCCCTTACTCCTCCTTTAGCACTGCTGCTGATGTTAGTCACCTTCAAAGATACCTGTGGAGAGTTCTCCAACATGTAAGCTACATGGTGCATACCATTAATGCGGAGCAATGTAGTAGCAGTAACTACACATGTATGGGTTTGAATCTCATCTATGGCAAGTGTTTGTGTGTGTACTTTAAAGATTTTGGCCCCCATTTACACCCAGTACACATCTCAGAGCCTGACTATAGCAGTCCTGCAGATATCATCCACCCTAGAAGTACTTGTTTCCAACCCTAAACCATGTCAGGTTAGTGGTGCATGTGGTCAATGCAAAACATAATGCTCAGTAAAGATTGTTAGATAGAGGTTAGAACCTCACCCCTGGCAAATGTAAATGTGTGTTTAGGGTAAAATTATTTTTGGGCTCTCTCACCCACTACATCACCCAATGCCGGTATTTACAAGGACTGGTGATGTTCCTCATCTTAGAAGTACCTTGGGACAGCATCCATCTTATAAGCTCCATGGCCCATGCAATAAATGCAGTACACTGTAGTAGCAATACACAACTAGATAGGGGTTTGAATCTCAGTACTGGCAAGTGTTTGTGGGATCAGTATCCTGTGTGGAGGTTGCTGTGATTGTCTAATAACAGGAACCATTGTGGGGCAGGTTTTGCTAAATTATTATGTTGAGTACCTAGTGTATGTCACAATGTCCCCCTTACAAGGACAACAGATGTCAATCACCAGAGAGGCTGGTGTAGACAATCCATAGCCCTACATGTAACATTATGGATTGGTGAACAATATAGGCAACCCTTCTATTACTCACAGAACACTCTCCACCAATGTCCCATACACAAACACACTTGGCTAGGCAACAACCACTATGTTGGTAGTTCCCTGCATATTGCCTCAAAGATAGTAACCATAGTGTGATTGCAGTGGACTACATGCCTGTTGACCACAACAGTGCCACTGACATCAGAAAGTACTATGATGTGTTACATCTCCTGACTGAGTGTGTGTTATCCTGTAAGTAAAAGGACATGGCACCCTGTTCCATCCCCGCAGTATGCCAATAAATGCTTACAGTGGACCTTTTGCTTTGTTCCCCACTGGACGCCCACAACAACTGTAGAGTCTGTAAATGTAACCCACAAAGGGAATACCATGCTTTATACTCATGCCCTGTATGGACATAAGACACTAACTCCACTGAATACCTGTAGCATGTTGTCAATGTAGGTGCAAGCACAGCCTCAGTTCCATAGCCAGGTCAAAGCAAATGAGGTCAGGAATGCTATATTAGAAGATAACAATCTGTCCACACAACATGCCCCAGAGGCCTCAAGTACACTTCCACACATCAAAGAACATGCGTGTGGGACATGTGCACAACCCAGATACTGTCCATGTTATGGAATATAGATCACATACATGGGAAGCAGAGCATATCACTGGCCACCCACAATAGTAACCCAGATGAATGGATGGTGAATACAATACCCACCCCTGGGGACCACTCCAGGGACTACACCCCTGAGCCACACTGGAGACTATTGTTGTGTGGCCTGATGCCAAGGTACTCCCTTTGCCTAGTCTTGTACAGCCTTCAGACCCATTCACCTACAACACACCTGTGAAGCAATGAACCTATGCGTCTCAGTACTGGCAAGTGTGTGTGTGTGTGTGTGTGTGTGTGTGTGCGTGTGTGCGTGTGTGTGTGTGTGTGTGTGTGTGTGTGTGTGTGTGTGTGTGTGTGTGTGTGTGTGTGTGTGTGTGTGTGTGTGTGTGTGTGTGTGTGTGTGTGTGTGCGTGTGTGGAGATTTATCATTTTGAAGCCATTCACACTCACTACACCTCCCATTGCCCTACTTTAGCATGCCTGCTGATGTCATTCACCTTGAAATAACCCTTAGGCCATGTTTCAACCATATAAGTCCTGTGGTGCTTGTGATAACTACGTAATACTGTAGTATAGCAAACTAGTGAGGTAGGAGTTCTAATCCTGGACTTGTCAACTGTGATAATGTGTGTGTTTCTCTGAAAGAGTGTGTGTGTATCTTTGTTGACACCTGATTTTTGTGGACATTCACACTTATTACACTTCCCTTACACCTCCTTTAGCACTGTTGCTGATGTTACTCACTTTCAAAGATACCTTTGGACAGGTCTTCATCATATAAGCTCAGTGGCACATGCAATAACTGTGTAACACTGTAATAGCAATACATAGTCAGGTAGGGGTTTGAAACTCATTACTGGTAAGTGTGTATTTGTGTGTGCGTCATCAGTATCCTGTTTGGGTGATTGTGTAATGGTAGGATCCATTATAATGTGGGTTTTGCTACATCATTATAGAGGACCTATATTTCCCAATGTCCACATTACAAGGTCAACAGTTTTCAAACACTGTAGAGGTTGTTGTAGACAATCCTCAGCTATAAATGTGTACAGCCATGTGCAATTACTATGTGAGAGTATGGATTAGTAAACAATATAGGCAACCACTATAATACCCAGATACCACTCCACCCATGGATCATACACAAACAGGCTTGGCTCTTACTCTCTTACTCCCTTCCTTTCTTACTTTGCCTCTGTCTCTGTCTCTGTCTCTCTCTCTCTCTCTTTCCCTCTGTGGTGGATGTGGAAAGTACATCTGATTTGTATAGGTAGGAGCTTGAGTTTTGTAAGTAATGCTCATGATCAGCTGATGGCCAGTGCACAGATTGCTGTTCCCCACTTGCTAATTGCATGTGGAACAGCTGTGGTATTATTCCTATAGACAATTGCATGGGAACACACTCCTATAGCTAAGCCCTTCATGTGGGTGATGGCCCTTTTCCTTCACTGTGAGCAGGACTTCATGTGAGTGTATGACAAACAGCATCACAGAGGGTAGTTGTAAAAGCCTCTTACAACATACACTGTGGAGACAGGACAACAAACAGGAGGAGGATGTTCCAGACATGGGAACATAATGTAAGTATTGCTGTTCTACATTTGAAGTAATGTTGGTTTTACAGGGTTTGTGTGGATATGGCTGTTCTACATGATTTAAAGTCTGACATGACAGTGTTATGTGGTTGAGGAAACTCTCATCTGTAGGGCTATCTGCAGACTGGCCAGAGTTTAGAGTCTTACATGTGGTGTGTCACTCACACATTTCCTATCTTTATAAATGCAGTAGCACACTCTGATGACTGCAGTCAGTACATGGTGACATCCACGTGAGTTACTGACTTCATATCTCTCAGAAGAGATACGTTACAACAAACCCTGTTACACCAGGAATGTTCTCAGTTTATCACAGCAATATGTCAATATCGGCCCTGTGTTTGTGCCTCTGTCCCACAAGTCTGTCACCCTTTGTCCATATGTCATGCAGTAAGAGGTGCATATGTACAGTATATCATTATTTATAGGTTCATAGGTTCATAGGTTCATACTAGGCTATCTGCCCTAGGGCATTTATAAGCCTAGCCAGAGTGTGTTTGGCTTTCGCCACCCATTTTAAATTAATTTTGCTATGCCCTTTTTCGAGGTTAGTATACTGTGCCTCTGTCTAACAGTGACACAGAAGTGATACCCGGGGTAAACCTACGATCTCCCATCCACTCATCAAGATTCTTCTTGAAGAGAGTCAATGAGGGACTCTGCCTAACCTGGACTGGGATTTTATTCCAGAGTAAAGGGAGCCTCTGGGTTATGAATCTGTCCCTCCAACATGTCCTATTTATTTCAGTGCTGAGGTTCAAGTCTCTCAAGCACGTAGCTCGATGGATTTGGATTTTCTGAGGTGCAGCATGTCCATTAATTCCAGGTTGGACATGGCTTTATACGTGAGGCACAGATCGCCTCTGAGCAGGCGGTATGCCACTGAGTAGAGCTGGAGTTTCTTTAACCAGGCAGCATATGGCATCTGTTTGAGCCCTTTGATCCTCTTGGTGAGGTACTTTTGGGGCTTTCCAGTTGCTGCAGGTGTCTGGTAAGGTACATCCCAAAAGGGCATTGTACTCAATTATGGGCCTGATGAGGGATGAGTAAAGAGGCACGATGACCTCCCCTGAACTAGATGTGAATCCCCTCATGATTAGGTGGGCTATATAAAATGTTTTTCTAACCACTTTGCCCACGTGGTTTTCAAATGAGAGATTGCTATCAACTTGGGTCCCCAGGTCCCTAATTACTTCTTCCGTACTTAATGGATTACTACCTATGTGGTAATTTGTGGGCACTTTGTTTTTGCCAAAGGGGGGTGACTATACACTTTTTGGCATTTAGCTTGAGGCCATGGCTCTGGCACCAGTTGTCTGTTTCTATGAGGCCCTTTTGTAGGATGCTTGTGTCGGCTGGAGAGTCGATTATGGCACCTAGTTTGCAGTCATCTGCGAACTTGGTCAGCCACAGTCCTTCCATGTTGGCCTGTATCGCCGAGAAATATATACCGAACAAGAGAGGTCCCAGGACTGAGCCTTGTGGGACATCACTTGTAACTGGTTTGGAGTCTGACATGGCTCCAGCAATTCTAACCATGTGGGTTCAGTCCTTGAGCCAGTTTGCAACCCATCTAGTGACATAGGGGTTTATATTTAAGCTGGTGAGCTTATATATAATGCCTGAGTGGAGTATTGTATTGAAGGCTTTTGCGAGGTCCAGTTAGGCTGTGTGGACCACCTTCCCCTCGTCAATGGCCTTGGTGACTGTTTCAAAGAAATTGACCAGGTTTAAGAGGCAGGATCTGCCCTTAACAAAGCCAAACTGGGTAGGATCCAGTGTCTGTAGGTCCCCAATATCTTTATTTATGAGGTCCACGATGATCCTTTCCATAGGTTTGCAGACCAATCTAGTCAGGCTTATGGAGCGATAGTTTACAGGATCCGTTGAGGCACCACCTTTGTGGCATCATACCTGATAACAAGCCAGTGAGATATCAGACTGCTAGACATGTTATGTAGAGTAGGCCTTATATTTGAGGACAAAACCTGGTCATTCTGTTGTAGTCAGTACAGTAGTGAGGTCTGTGTACTTATGGTGATTGTTGACAAAGTGTGTATTGTGAATATGTTACTTGGCCTCTGTACAGACTGTGGTAGATGTCATTATTCTTGTTTCTGTTCTATCTGACATTGCATGCTGCTCCAGTTTACAGTACCCTGTCAGTGTATATGTTTGTAGGGCCAGACTGAGACATGTCCCATACCACAAACAGGCATCAGACTACACTGTGTATTGGGCAGGTATATGTAGGGTTAGTGTGTGAGTGGTACATGTAAGGATGGTTTTGTTCACACAGTCTATATGCTGTACTATTAATTAGGCTTACCATAATGTGACTGTGACTGTGTTGAGATTGGTTGTGGGTATGCACTTTCACACTGGTGTCTGTTACTCCGTGCTGTTACATGCCTGTAGTGCCTGGTTTATTTGCAAGTACATGTGTATTCCCCCACAGGAAACTTGGGTCAGTGTCATGGCAGTCTGCCTGTAGTTTGCACAGTGCTTTGTGACATGCCTAGCAGCTCAGTGTGTTTACCTAGTATGATGTTATGTCCAGATATTTGTCAGATTATCTCTTGCCTGGCCACCATAAGTGCGGTGTATATCTGAAAAAGCAGTGGGATGCTGTGAAGATGTATGTCACTAACTAGTGGGAAGTATGTAGGCTTGGGAACTCTGCTCCTCCGGTTAATATGTGTTAGGACAGACAGGAGTGTGTGAATGTATCAACTGTGTGAGCTTATCTATTTCAGTATTTTTGAGACACCCCCATTTACATGGCTGTAAACATCCACTTTGTCAGGCTTGGTCCATATGTCTTCCACTAAGTAGTTCTGTGTATACCTCTGGACTGACCAGATTGTGTCAGACTGTCCACGTGTATTGGTCATATCTCTGCTGTATTAAACAGGATCATTACTGTGATTTGTGTGGTACTTCACTTTGATGACCTTATGATGTCTGTCAGTAACTGATGGTGTACATGTCAGTATCAGGAGAGGCTTCCTACCCAACATGTCTGTTGACACAACCCTTGTTACTGTAGCATCATTCTACATTTATACCTGCAATACTTACATTAAATTCCCTTGGACTAAGAGGTTGTGACTATTGGTGATGAAGTATGACTCCACTACATGTTGTGGACATATGTTTTATATAAATATATATATATATATATATATATATATATATATATATATATATATATATATATATATATATGTACACGCATACATGATACATGAAATAGCAGAGTAATGGCATCTTTAATAAGTGCATTTAATTCCATGTAAATAAAATGCTTCTATGTGCTGTCATTACAGTAACAAGGGGGTGGGAGTATACTGTCTGGAACACCTGGGTATATCTGGCTAGTACAACAATCTTTTCTCTTTGTATGTGTTTCATACATGGGTAGTATCCCAGGTTATATACTGTCACACTTACATGTATTGTATCATTACGTTACTACTGATAACAGTGCTTACTCCCCACATGTGTTATATATTGCCCCTGTATGCTGTCTTGTCTTTCTTCCGACCCAACCTACCTCCCTAAATATACCAACTATCCTTCCCCAACATCCCACTCTCACCTTAAAAAAAAGGGCAATCTGTTCCCAAAAAGAATTTTACACCATACATAACTGTCCATTTTGCACCCTCTTACAACAGCTTAAAAGTGCATTAATCACTCTGTATCCAACATCCCTTGTTCTGGCCAGCAAAAACATTATCAGCCCTTGTAAGTGTCTAACCCAGGACCTGCACACCATAGCCACAGCAATTTACTACTAAGCCACCTGAGCTGCAGATATGTGTGATCTTTTCTCAAACATATCATGCAGCACAGTCATTCAACAGTAGGGAAATGTATTTATATATATATATATATATATATATATATATATATATATATATATAGATATATAGATATATAGATATGTGTGTGTGTGTATGTATATATGTAGACATACATGTATACATACATCTATGGAGTGCATTCAGACATCAGATCCACACTCTGAACCTCCTTCCTCCACAGCTGAATTGTTCTGCCTTGCTACAAAACAGAGCATCACATGTGGACAAAGCCTACAATTGGGGGGAATATGTAGAGACAGATCGTAGATATGCCTCTTATAAACCTATGAAGGTTGTGCATGATACATTTCAAATTACTATGACTGTTCTGAAGGTGGTGGGGTCTGAAACTCATGTGTCTGTCATGACTTCATTATTTCCATCTTCAGCTATTTGCCAGACTAATATAGATGTTTGGAGGAACAGAACCAACACTATGATGGCTTAAATTTTGACATTCTGTACAGATCTGCACAGCTGACAGGTATGTCCCAGTGCTCACAGGGCCAGATGCTATGTCCATCACAGTTGTTCAGCAGGATATCATTACAACAAGTCTTGATGGCACATATAAATCTTTCAACATCATCTATCCCATTATTACAGACCAAGAATTACATTCAATTACATGCTGACATGTTTTACATACCTGTTTTATATATATATATATATATATATATATATATATATATATATATATATATATATATATATATATATATATATATATATATATATATATATATATATATATATATATATATATATATATATATCTGCTACAGGAATTGCGCTTGTTTGAATAGGTTATAGCATGGCTTTGTAGGTGATGCTCATGATCAGGTGATGGCCTCTGCAACAGTTGGTGTTCCCTACTTGATAATTCCATGCAGCCAGCTGTGCAGTTCTTCCAATAGCCAATGTCATAGCAACCCACTACTATAAATGACTACATCATGTTGACGTTGTACCTTTACCTTTCCTGTATGGAAGAAATCCTTCCTGTGTGTGGGCAGCGGTGTTACAGACAGCAGGTAGCAATACCTCTTGCAGCAGGACTTGTGGACACAGGCCAACTACATGTCTGTATATGGTTCCATACCTAGGGACAGTGTGTGAGTATTGCTGTTATATGCATTGAATACTGCTAGTTTTACAGGGTTTGTGTGTACATGATTGTTTTGCATGGAATGCAGTCTGTCTGCATAGCTCTCAACTGTGGGCCTATCCACATGATGGCCACAGGATAGGCTGTTATATTTTGTCTGTTCTCCACACAGGTCTTGTCCCTGACATATCAGTGGCATTCTCTCTGTTGATTGCTATCAGTACATGGCAACATCTATTTGTGTTTCTGACTTCATATTCCTGAGTAAGGGTATGTTCCAACCAATCCTGTAACACCAGCAACTTTCACAGTGCATAACAGAAATATTTCAAATATGGCCCTGTGTTTCAGCCTCTGTTCTCCACCTATATAGCAGGCTTTGTCCAGATGTAATGCAGTAAGAGGTTGATAGGTAATGGCCTATCATTAGTTAGTGCTGGCATTCCTGCTATTAATCCAGTGATATTGTGGACTCCCACACAAATTGTGGAGTAGGGTCCATATATATGAGGGCTACAGCTGGACAAAACATGTGTGACCCTGTACAGTCCAGAGGTCAGTGTATGGAGAACACTGTTATATGACCTTGTAAGACTTTTTATGGGGGAGGGGTATTAAATGTTTCAAACCTAGGCTGTTACAACATGTGAGGGATATCAGTAATAAGAAATATTAATGAATATGGCTGTACATTTTCATATGTTTCACCATGGGAACAGTGGTGGGCAAGAGCTTACTGTCTTACACACAGTTCTGTTTGTCAGTGTGATAGTGACATTTTAAGTTAAGCATTGTTATGTAACAGATACATTTACATTGTGACAACTAATACTTTTCCATCTAGGGGTTGAGTTGTTGTGTCTTTCGGCTTATCCTGGTTAGTGGTCACCATAGCGGAACTCCGGTCCGCTAATGTTTGGTAGTAGATTTTTACGTGCCGAGTTACCAGCCCTGACACATAAACTTCAATGAAGGCATGCCCATTCACACATGCCTCCACACAGAAGACGCTCTAGCTGAGAATCGAACGGGACAACGTCTTGCTGTGAGGCGACAACACTACCGCATCACCACTACCGCTGAGCCATCTAGGGGTTGAGTAATGATTGCAATTGGAGGCTGTTGAACTACATCTGTAATTGAGTGTTGATTGAGTCTTATCTTCAAGGCAAGTGTGTTTTTACTGTTGTATGTTGTGTTTTGTAGATTACTGTATCATATGTTTTGTTTGAGAGTTGAATTAATCAGTTATTATGTATGCATAAAAAGTTACAGCACGCCCTCTAGTGGCAGGATGTTAGCAGATTAAACCTTTTGTTTTATAGCAGTGTCTCTCATTAGTCCAAATACTACTGCATTGGCGTAGTCTATCTACCAATCACAGTGAAGTATTTTTATACCAGTTAGACTATTTAAAGCTCTCACATTACTACAAATGCATTACATTTTGGTCTGATGAAGTTTGATTGTTATCAATAAAGTGAACCAAAGCGCTCAGCAAATAACAGTTCTGGCTCAGTGTCTATTCATTGGATTTCTGTTTTTGTTTTTAACAGTTCGGAAGTTTTCAGTAGTATAAGTTTATTTCTTCCTAGTCTATTTCGGTTTTGTTTTTCCATACATATATATATATATATATATATACATATATATATATATGTATACAGCTACATATATAAATACATTTTCCCTACTGTTGAATGACTGTGCTGCATGAATTGTTTGAGAAAACATCACACTTATGTGCAGCTCCAATGACTTTGTGGAAAAATTGCTGTGGTTATTGTGTGCATGGTACCGGGTTTGAGACTTGCAAGGGATGATTATTTTGTTGCTGGGCAGAACAAGGGCTGTTGGATACAGATTGATTAAGGCCCTTTAAAGCATTTGTAAGCAGGTTTGTGCGGGTTTGCGCTGTGGTAAGCAATGCTAACTTCCTGTTAAATAAGCTTACAGACAGCCTGAAAGTGCTTAATCTGTGTAGGGATTGCTTAGCACCACTCAAACAGGTTTAAACCCATTTATTACTGCTTGCTCCCGCTTACCCCCATGCTAATTTCTTTAAAAGAAAAAAAAAGGTGGATAGGACAGTGTTGAAAAAGGGGGCACGCAGAAGGAAAGACAATAGCAAAGGTAGCTAAGGATGTGCAGGATGGGTGTACTGAAGGTCCATAACTGTCCATTTTTTCCTACAGCAACAGCTGTGCATATATACTGAATTTGGAGTTAGATTTGCACACTCAACCCCCTGAGAGAGGGGTGAGGTGAACAATAATGTGTTGTGAAGCCAATTAGACCAGATTACATGTGTACAGTGGACATGTGTGGAAAATGGACAGCTATGTATGAGGTGAAATATTTTTTGGGGAACAGATTGCCCTTTTTTTAAGGTTAGAGTGAGATGTTGGGGACGGATAGTAGGTATATTTGGGGAGGTAGGTTGGGTAGGAAGACAGACAAGACAGACAAGACAGCATACAGGGGTGGTATGTGACACGTGGGGAGTAAACACCTTAGACTGGGAGGGGTGTTTGGAAATTGGAAGCCCATGAGCCCCCAAGTGGAAACAGTGGGAATGAGGTGCCCACCCCTGGGCATTCATCACTGCACCTTCACGGCCCCAAAGGTGGCTGTGCTGGGGCCTGAGCAGGAGGTGCAGACTGACCCTCTAAATGCACTACATGGCCGTTAAGCTGGCATAGCAGATCTCCAAACTCCCTTCAGAGCTCCCTACACACCAATCCCCGGACCTGACCTTGCGTGACAGGATCATCTCCACACCCACTTGAAGGTGGTGCAGGACCAGCAGACAAGGAAGTCTCAGGGTGGGTCCCATACATGCTGGGGCCCACTGCCACTGCCAGATGAGGTGGGAAAGGTGGGTCTGCTGGGACTGGCCTTCTCAAACATGCTATGGTTTACAGTTTTAAAACATATGTGGGTTAGTAATAGTCAACACAATCCCGGATTAGTTATAACAGCATTCATAGATATTCCCATTAACCCAAAATACCAGATTTGGAACAGTTACATAGCAAACAGAAAACATGCATATATCGAATCACAGTGGCTATTACAATGGCATGCAGGTTACATTGATAGCAACAGGCCACTAATGATAGTATTTCAACATGGAACATTAATAGAAACACATTTCAATATTTATTGAACAATAGGATATATGTCCCAACAGTAGGTTTGGTGTAAACATACCCTTTGGTTTGTGTATTTAGATTATTGCGCAGATATGGTGGGGGGGATGTCAGTTAACAACTTATATATCCTTGTAGCATTCACAACTTTAATGATCATTGCTCTAATCATTACTGTACAGGTATTATTACAATACCCTATGGCCTTGGTTTGGGCAGTGGTATGTTTGTACACAGTGTATGCTTCACCTGTCTTATAGCTAAATTCTACATCTCTTACCTGGTAGAACTGTGTATGGAATGTTTGTTAACACTACCTGACTGTTTCTACACATATTCCCAGATTCTGAGTTAATATTATGCACATACCTCTCATTCTCTTAATGCACACATTCTGGATAAAGCTTGAAAATATGGGGGTACAAATAGGGACATATTTTGAATGTTGCTCTCATAAACTTGGAGAATTTCTAGAGTGACAGGATTTGTTTTAATATACATTTTCTGAAGGTTTTGAGATTTGAAAATCAAATGCATGACATTATTTAGTGACTACAATTTTGAGATCATCCCACTGATTTGCCAGGGGGACAGAGGATCAGGTAGAAAATATGAGCCAATTATCTGGACATTCTGAGTAAAATGTGTACAGTTGAGAGGTATGATTATACATACAGCTTACTACCAGTCCCAGGATTAGAACCATGGCTGTGTCTGCATTTTAAGTTTCAGCAGAGTGTGCTATTTAGATATTGATGTATATTTCTTTGGTGTTTTCTGTCTAAGTCTCTCTTGGTTCTACAATCTGAACTTGTAATTACAACAGTCTTATACAGACATTCCTAGACATATCTTTATGTAGCAGTGTGAGAAACAGTGGTTGACACAACAGTACTATTCTGACATCAGATGTTACTGAATGCTACATGTCAGGCCATACAATACCAGAGTAAACACTACCAATACAGGATTTAAATATTTATTGGCAGGCACAGTTTTCTTATCTGACAGACCTGTGGGGGGAATGTTTGTTAACACTACCTGACTGTTTCTACACATATTCCTGGATTCCTAGTTAATATTATGTACATATCACATACCTCTCAATCTCTTAATGCACACACTCTGGATAAAGCTTGACAACATGGGGGTAGAAATTGGGACACATTTTGAATATTGCTCTCATAAACTTGGAGAGTTGCTAGAGTGACATGACATGTTTTAATATATATTTTCTGAAGGTTTTGTGGTCTGAAAATCAAATGTATGTCATTATTTAGTGACTGCAATTATGAGATCATCCCACTGATTTGCCAGGGGGACAGAGGTACAGGCAGAAAATATGAGCCAATTATTTGGACATTCTGAAAAATCTGTACAGTTGAGAGGTATGATTATGCATACAACTTACTACCACTCCCAGGATTCGAACCATGGCTGTGTCTGCTAAAAATACAACAATTTAAGTTTCAGCAGAGTGTGTTATTTGTATATTGCTGTCTATCTCTTCAGTGTTTTCTGTCTAAGTCTCTCTTGGTTGTACAATCTGATATTGCACTGGCAACAGTCTTATACAAACATTCCTAGATATTTTTTTTATGTAGCACAGTGTTGGTAACAGTGGTTAACACAACATTATTATTCAGAGAATGCAACAATAAATGCCATACACTACTGGAATAAACACAACCAGTCCAGGATTTAGAGCTTTATTGCCAGGCAGTTACACTTTTATTTAAATATGACCTATATGGGACTATTACTGTCATATTGTCTGGTCTATTCAGTACAACCCATACACAGTTTTAGTACTGCCAGGTGACTTTCTAATACTTTATATTTATTTGATATGACTACTACAAGCAGGATTGTTACTCACCAGCCTGGCGACACAGCCTTTGCAACCTACTAGCATGGGCTTCCTGATTTACAGCCCGCTCAGCTGCAGCTGTAAGGGAAATAGAGAAATATTTAAGCATACCTATCAATCATATACACAGGCTGGACATTTGTAAACAGTTATTGGTATGAGTATTTACACACTGCTGGGACATCATCCTCTACCTTGCTTCTTGGATCTACTCGCCCAAGACCTCCCTCTTTCTCCACTTCAAGTCAGCATAGTGGTGCCGGACCTGCTCACCAGTCCAAGGGATACCAATGGCACTGGTGAGATCATGGGCAAGATGGTCCCAGGCTTCTGCTTTATATTGGGAGCCTTGGTACTGGCCCTGCAGCAGTCTCTCATCATGGTTTTGTACCAGGAGTCTTACCATGACCTTGTACTCCTGTATGACCTAGTACTGTGCACCAACTCCTGCCATACAGCCTAAAGTAGAAAGCTGCAACCAGTTATGAGCTGTATTCCCTCCTGTGGGGTTTAATATGGCTGATTTCTTGCCCTTTGCCATGATTGGATGGTTTTGAATATGCTGAGCTAAGTTAAGCTACAGGCAAACCTGCTTAGCTAAGATTGGCAGTGCTTAAAGGGGCAGGTTCAGCACTGCTTACCAATGGGTAAATCTACTTAGTTAAGCTACTCATTATTTAGCAGTCATATTTACACAATGCTTACACCTGGTAAGCAGAGCTGTGCAATGCTTAGCATTGCTTATTTTTCATTTTATAGACTATCTGCTGTATGGTGTTGATTCATCATTCATTACATATTATAAATTTCTTTACTGTCCCTGACATCTCCCAATGTGCTTTCATTACATTTATTCATGTGTGACTATACTGTATGGTGCACTTGTATTTATATGAGGGTTTCACAACTTTATTAAATTGACACCTCACATCTGGACCTAATACACTACTCTGGTTAACAAATATATATTATTTAGTAGCTAATTATAAAAATAAACATTTATGTACTACTTTCATATGTAAAGTGCAAATTGGTTATAGTGGGGATCAAACCAGGAATGGCTGCTTGTAAAGCGTACACTCTAATCACTACGCTATCAAAATATTACGTATGCAGGATGTCTCTTGCTATTTTAACTTCTTGTGCTGTTTAAGCTGGACTAAGCACAGCTATGCTTAAACTTTATCGCATTTATAAAAAAATATATATATTTGTTGTATTATTTTATTTGTATCCTTCAGAATATCCCTGCTAATGCTAAACCTGTTATTCTATCAACTTCCTGCTTTGTGGACAATTGTCCCTTTTGACTTTTTCCACATTCCTTACTCAGATGGGTTGGGAGGTGTGCGCTATGTGCTTTTGCTACATGTGTTATTCTGACAACATTTGCCTTGGTAGGGACAATTGTCCCTTATGGCTTTGACCAGATTTGTTATCTTGATGGGTTGGGGGTGTTACTATCATTCTCGCTTGTTTTAAGTTGCCAAAAGCAATTCTGGAGTGCAGGGGGTGTGTATATTGTTTGACCTCTGCTCTCACACACACCCTGTGCTCGTACATGGAACCATGTCTGTTTTAGAGCACGGCAGCGTGCCATCATACATATGCATAGCACGCTGCCATGCTAAACAGGAACAGTCCCTGCCGTGCAGGAATAACTTATTCCTGCACGGCTGCTTGCTGAATCCCAGAGAGTGTATTTTTGCTGACAGTAAATTATACCATCAGGTATGAGGTACAGCTGTGTAGGTCTCATTGAGTGGTGATAAGAAAGGTGTATAAAGAACCTCTTGAATCAGAGGCACATGGGATATATGCAAATATTCCTTATGATCACCAGGTGTTTCAGCTAATTGGCGATTCTGAATGCCCATGACTTGTTTCGTCATTGTAATGGACAATTTCAGGCTAAATCTGATTCAATAGGTTTGAGAGGTCACTCATTGGAAGTTCCAGCTTGGCTGGAGTTTTCATTTAGTTTTTGCTGATTGGTTTTTCAGTGTGATCTTCTCACTCATTGTTTTAGTTTGTTATTTGGGATATTTTGCAGTCACCCTAATGATAATGGACATCAGCTGGGTATAACAGTCCTGTGTTTCTTACACTTAGTCAAACACTCTGCTTGTGCTGTGCTGATGAGGTCATAACAAGGCCAAAATATGCATATCCACAGCTAGTGGCATTTGGCTTTATTGGCCTGAAATTGTCCATTAAAATGATGAAACAAGTCATGGGCATTCAGAATCACCAATTAGCTGAAACACCTGGTGTTCATAAGAGTTATTTGCATATATCCCACATGCCTCTGATTCAAGTGGTTTGAGAGGTCACTCAATGGAAGTTTCAGCTTGGCAGGAGGTTTCATTTAGTTTTTACTGATTGGTTTTTCAGTGTGACCTTCTCACTCATTGTTTTAGTTTAAACATGTATAAAGAGGAAAGAAATTCATTCCTTAACAAACTTGACCTGTGAAGAAAGTTGTTGGAATATGCCATTGTTGTCTAGATAGGAACTTTAACCAACTATAACCAATTTGTCACATATTTGAATACAAGTAGCTATGAGATAAAGTTTCAATGGGTGCCAGTTCATTCAAAACACTAACAGTCTATTTGGGTACAATGCTAAAAATAAAATAGTATTTTACACTATCCAACTGTCTGCTTTGCAAGAAAACAGATCACAATATATTATATGCAGTCACCTACAGTGCAACACTCAATTCTAAATTACAGTTTTTGTTTCTGCATGTCCACAACTAGTGGGGTGTGGCTTTATTGGTCTGAATTTGTCCATTAAATGACTTAAAAAAATTAAAGGACATTCAGAATCGCCATATAGCTGAAACACCTGATGTTCTTAAGAGTCATTTGCATATATCCCACGCACCTCTAATACAAGAGGTTCGAGGGATCACATAGAAATTATAGCTTGGCTAGAATTTTTTTTTAGATTTTTTCTTCTGAATATTCCTACCCTAGCTGTCACTGCTTTTCTTTGCACTAAGTCTGACACTCTTATCATTGTACCAGCTGTGTGCATTTCCAAGCCCTATTAGAGCAGAATTGTATTCTCATATTAATGAATACTGCAGCCCATCTTGCAGTTATCAATAAATTTAGATAACCACACCTCACGAGCAATGGTCAGGATGTCTACAAAACAAATGCCATTGAGGAGTGAGACCAGCACCGACTGCTGTAGAATTTCACTATACTTTTCAAAGAGAGGGTATCATCAACTTTTACTACTTGGGATCCATATGGTAGTCAGTTTGCAGTCTAGTGAATAACATATTACCTGTGGTGCATTAACTCCTATACTAAATGTACACTGCTCTGAGTGAACACACAACACAAGCATAGCTCACACATTCTTCCACCTAATTTTAGTTTTCCTACTGATTTTCTTGCAGTCTTAAATATAAAATGAAATTCATAAAGGTTACCACAAAGTGTAGACTACATGAACACTTAGTGTAATATTTCTGAGTAACCAGAAAGCACAAAACATGTGTTAGGGATGTTCATGAATACAGATTGTGTACGCTTAGTGTAGGTGTTAATGCATCTGACCAATGATTTCACCTTGAATTGTACTAATTTTTTCAAAAATGCCAGCATCAAGGGCCTTGGCCATGACAAGGTAGGTGGAGTGAACAACATGGTCATTGTCCTCAACTATCATTATATTTTTTCAAAACACTTACCATGTTTAAAGTCAAATTAGTTTGGATCTGGGGGTCAGTTAGGTCACCTATGTCTGAGTTCTGCTATCACTTTTCTTTGACTTTAAATATAAAGCTGATGAAGTTGCTTTATCTGTGGTTGCTGAGGTCAGAATAGCATATGCTCCATGTAGGAGCATCATGAAGGTCTTTCTTTATGTTTTAGGTACAGATCCAGATGCTAACCTGTGTTTGATCAGTTTAAGTAGGTGCAGATACTTGGCATTAATGAGATTCCAAATAGATAAGTTGTCTAGTCCCATGGATGAATTATTCTTAAATTTAGACAGGGAAGTGAAAGTTTATTACAGGCTATTATTACTTCTTTTGAGGGGCTACATCTTCTGGGAAGGTGGGGCAACTAGATTAAGCAGGTTGAAATTTGTACTGAATCTTCCTAATATGTTGTGTCTATGTCACTGGGACCTGAGTATGTATACCTGTGCATTGTTGGACATTATTTATCATTTTCCTGATATAACCAAATAAAGAGCTATAGTTTTCTTTGGTATCTGTGATAATCTTAAATCCATACTGTCTGTTACATTTCCTACAAGAATTTTTAAGATCTTAGCACACCTGTTTCAGCATGTTCTTCAGATGGGGAAATGGACTTCTTATTTCTTATTTCATTTTTTTTGTTGTTATATAGGATGGCTGCTGAGTTCTCAGTGCTATTACTTGGGTAATCATAAAAGCCATTGTTGAAAACCATAGCATTTTCTGTTGGGTCCTTTTTTTGTAGAAAGTTGTCAGATAATTTCCTTAGTCTTCTAAAAGCTAACCTGTAGAAGTATGTAAATATCACTCTTTGGTGTGGGAGGAGATTCAGATCATGAATTAAAAAGATGGTTGTTTTCTGATCAGATTTGACCAGGGATGAGGAATTTATTGGTTGGGATACAGGCCAGAACTACATTTGTGAGGCCAGATCCTGTACATAAGACACCCTAGTTGGTAATTTCATTTTTTGACTATTTGCTCAAGAATGTTGGTATTTATAAAGCCCAAGAAACATAGAACATACTCCTTACTTGTTGTGTATGTGAGACAATCAATTGTTGGTTTAATTAATTGAAGTCATCTAACAAGACAGCATTTGGTTTGATGTCTACCCCCTCAAGCATGTTTAAGCAGTTGTTATACATAACTATAACATAACAGTTGGATTAATTTAGAGTGATTTTCATGACTATCAGCTCCAATTTGAAAGTGTGAGCAATCTGATTAATGGTGACGGTATACTCCTCTATAGTTTCTCCTGGGATTGAAGGTATAATGCACAGTGAATCCTGATATGGGAGTGAGGGCTATCATTGCATAGGAACCATGCTTCTGAAATGACAGAAATATTTACGTATTCAAGTTCCAGGAGGGGGTATCTCATAGTCAGGGTTACAAAAGGAAATTATATTTATATAAAGTTTGAAACCCTGAAGCCAAAAGTTTTAAATAATGAATGTTGCTTTAATAGTTTTATATAATTTAGTTTAATGCTTATTGGAGGTTTAAAGTAATGTGATTTACTGATTTTATATTTAATGGATATGTTGGTTTTACATTCTGTCTCACTCATAGAAGGCGGAAGCTGAGGCATTAAAAGATGTATTAGTTTTTATGAACTAAAGCACTTTGTGGATGTCTTTTTGCCATTATTTATTAAACTTTCTGTTTAAACTTTTAATGTTGAATAGTGACTCCTTAATATTGCATGAATTAGAATTTGGTATATTGAAATATTCAAGAAAGGGACTCTCAAAACAGGTATGATGGGAACTGTAAATGTCTTTTTTTTTCTGATCTGACAGGATTAAACCTTCTCTGGTAAAATAGGAAATATTTCTCTTTCATCCCAGGCTGAGCACATATTGACTACTTTTTGTGTTACACAAACTAGCTAGTTATTGATAAAGAAACAAATCTTATGTTGGGATTTAGGCATCATTCTGGCTGAGGACAGGATACTACTCAAGAATTGCATGCGTTCTGCTTCCAACTTTTGCATAGTAAGAAGATATATCACACTTCTCTACATGTATCTCTGGGTGGTGTACCTTAGGTCAATCATTTACACATGGGCCACTGACAGGCCAAAATTGTTAGGGTCGTTACAGTCCTTGTGATATTACAGATCCTATCACCTGAAAAACAGCATACTGTCAACCTGTTCTTGTGCAATATGGTGAGTGTGAAATGAGTGTGACTAATCAGAATCTGACTGGGTCTGCCTTATGGGCATTGGTTGGCTATTCAGGTCAGTATTTCTGTGAGTAATGCAAAATAGTGGTATGAATGAGTGGTGGTGGTTAGATGCAGAAGTAGTTCCCGGAGACCACAATCTTCTGAACTGGACTCTAATAGGCTTAAGTAAATCTTTCTTGACAGCAAATGCATAAGATTGAGGTTTGATGATGTTCTGTGTCTGGTGATTTTTGATGCCAGCACTGTGCTTATTCATAAGGGGTTTATGGTTGAGATTTGTCTACATTTTCGATCTCTTGGTGGTAGTACTATTGCCTTTTATCAGTGTGGACAGCAGGAAAACATATGGTAGTTGCTACACTGACAAAGATCACCAAGTGCAATCGTGCTACCCATTGAAGGAGTGAAAGCAGGAGCCACGCTGCCAGAAAGCAAGGATCTGGGACACCAAGTCACTGAAATTTTAGGGAGATCAGGGGTAGAGAGAATCTGTTAAAGTTTACACAGAGACGGAAATTAGACTAGAGATAGGATAGGGTCAAGAGTTCAAGGGGTAAAGCAGGTCTACAAGTTAATTCAAGGAATACTTGCATTTGAAAAGTAAGTAGAGTTTCTTTGAAGAATAATAACAGTAGTCGTCATTGGAATATGAGCGTAATACAAATGGTTTAAACGGAGAGTCTGATGGAGAATATTAAGTAGAGATCTAAGTTAGGTGACAGAAGAATTAATGGTTTGAGGGAGACTAAAGGTCTGTAAATATAATAAGTATTTGGGTCAAGACTGAAATTTTAGTGGTATTAAAGACAGTAAAAGTTTGCTCTTGGAAACTAGCATTTATAGGTGTGTTCTTAAACAGTGAGAGACTCATGTCATTTACTATGATGGAGCCTAAGAACTATAATGTACTTGGTACTTTCAGATAAATACTAATAATTTCAACTACACAAACTAAAGCCACACTAAAGATGTCAAAAATTCTGTAGGTGGATACAACACAAGTTTATTAATGTGGTGAAACAAGGTTAAGCACTTTTGTCTATATAGTACTGCTGTGGACTTCATCAGAACCAAATCTAAAATTCGCCCTCAATTTTAGATTTGGTTCTGAAGAGGTCCTATGCAATACTATATGAATGAAAGCACTTAAGGTTGTTTCATGACATTAATAAACATGTGTTGTATTCACCTACAGATTTTCTGACATCTTTGCAGCAACTTTGGTTTGTGACGTTGAGTTTTATCTGCCAAATACTAAGAATTTGCCGAGACACAATTTTTGACAGTTTTCAAGGGCTCTTGTGCTCTCCTGAGGATAGTATCTCAGAACAAAGCCCAACAGGTACTATTGCTAATAATTTAGTGGCCTTTAATACCTTACAACATTCATACATATCACCATTACTGAACACCTCTGAATTTCAGCTTACTGTGACAAATACTTGTAGCTAAATTAAAATAATGCTGTTGGTGCAGACCTTGTTACAGTCAAGAGCTTATTTTAATATGGCAGAGCACTTCTTCATGTAGGACATAGGAGAAGGAGTTTGCATTATAAAAAACAGTTTTTTGACATAGTTATCAAAAGAGTAGTGATAAGCAATGAGCTGCAACATGAATATGCAAAAGAAACAGAAGTAGTTTAAGGCTCCCTAGCAATCACAGTTAATATTATATGGTAAGCAAACAAGCATAATTAGGCTCAGGGACCATGTAAATAATATTTGCCATTGTCTAAAAGCAGAGCATTACGCTATGACAATATGCAACAAGATTGCTAGTTTGGCACTTTAACTGTTCAAAGGTCAATAAAACAATAACTAAATTTAGTTCAGAATACAGTTTGAATAAATTGCATTTATTTAAACTGTATTTGCTTTAATATTGCTACACACTCAAGTATGCTAGCTTGCACTGCACTTGAATTGTTTTTAGTGCTGTTTGAGTTACTTTTCTGAAAAAAAAATAAATAAATAACATTCTAAGCTTGTTTCCTGCTTTTCCTGTAATTAGTATAGTCCAGATACAGATTTGCTGTATCCAGGACTGTCTGTAAGCTTTTGAGCCCCCCAAGCCTTTCTGTGTTGGAGGGAAGCTTTCTAGCTTATCAGTGGGAGTGGTAAGCACTAGGTAGTCTATCTATCACAAGAGTGGTTTCTGGCCCAGAAATTGTAGTTTATTGGCAGTTTGGGTAGTTTTTCCATCTCTTTCAACTTTCTGGTCTAAAAGCCCACATTTGTGCTTTTCCCGCCTTTCCTGTAACTAGTCTAGTCCAGATACAGATTTGCTGTATCCAGGACTGTTTGTAAGCTTCCCAAGCCCAACATTTTGTGTTGGATAGAAGTCTACCACAAGATAAGTGGTTCCTGGCCAAGAAATTGTAGTTTATTGGCAATTTGGACAATTTTTCCATCATTTTCAACTTTCTGTTTTAAAAGCCCATGTTTCCTGTAACTAGTCTAGTCCAGATACAGATTTGCTGTACCCAGGACTGTTTGTAAGCTTCTGAATGGTGACAATGTCTTCTCTTCAATTTTTCTCTTAGATCTGCTAGTTCTCTCCTCTCCTGCACGTTTACTAGCTTATTAGTCTATCACTTTACCAGACTTCTTGTAGCAATTATTGTAGTACACAAAAGTGCTACCAGCACTAAACGTTCTAGAAGGAAACAGCTCCAGTAGTTATTATTAATGCCCACCTCTCTAGGCATGTCTAAAGGTCAGTTCCCTGTGCTTTCTCCTATTAACCTGGTGAACTTGGGCATACTGAGGCAATGTAGCAATTGCCTCATGCACACCAACAACCCTCTCCTCTTACCTCCCAACACTTAGACTTGCAATAGATGCGCTTATATATCCAAATTGGAAGCCATGCACTCTCCAGCCAAGACTGGAATAGCTGGTCAAGAGGAGAAGGTCAAAACTTGCACCACACCACATGGAACACATAGCCCTCCAAAACACAGAACAGCACTGCCTTCACATAAAAACACAAACCACAAACCCACCTTTGCAGAAGCTCTCAACAAAAATCTACCCAAACAGCAGACGCCTCCAAGGCAGAAATGCACTCGACCACCACAACACAACACTAATCACAAGACACATAACTCTCCTAAAGATTGTGCCACTCAACCAGAGCCCCTAAGGCAAAACAGCATGCCCAACACACAAGTTATAGGTGACTCGATAGTGAGGCACACTGATGTTTCCCTCACTAGATTGAATAAGGAGAAAGTAACAGTCAGCTGCCTGTCATGTGCCAGGACCCACCACATAATGCACCCACCAGGTCCCTCAACAACAGGTACAAATATAACTCTGTCATTGTACATGTGGGTGTGAATGACCTGAGACATACCTCCTTGGACTACATGAAAAGAGACGTGGAGGAGCTCTTGGATTATGTAGGCAAGGCGGGCTTGATTTTAGCCCTGACCAGCATCCTATAATTACCCAGAATAATACATAAGTACAAGCAGAAAATGATTGATTTCAGCACTTGGCTAAGTTTCTCTTGTCATTCTATGGTGATCCAGTATCTGTCTGCCTGGAATGACATGACTGATGGACCTTGATGCTTTGCCAGAGCTGACCTGCATCTGTCACCCCTGAGCTTCTGGATACTGGCCAAGGCTCTTGGCACCCCTATAGTGCCTTTTTTAGGTGGTGTTCCAAAGACCAAATTACAACCATAACAGTTACAAACAAATGCAATCTGAGGGTCATGCTGCTCAACGGTAGAAGTTTCATAGGTTCATAGGTTCATACTAGGCTATCTGCCCGAGGGCATTTACAAGCCTAGCTTAGTATGGGGAACTATACCCATTATTTTGCTGTGCCTCTGTCGAGCAGTGACACTGAGGTAATCCCTGGGGTATATACCATCCATTGGTCAAGATTTCTCTTGAACAAGGCCGTGCTCTGCCTCACATATACCGGGATTTTATTCCACAGCATAGGGAGTCTTTGGGTGATGAATCTATCCCTCCAGCACGTCCTATTAATAGCCATGTCGAGGTTTAAGTCTCCGCCTTGTGGCTCTGATGGATCTAGATTTTTGAGGTGAAGCATATTCATCAAATCTGGGTTTGACATAAGGTCACCTCTGAGGCAAGCGAAAGCGACTGAATAGAGGAGTTCTTTCAGTCGACAGATGTTTGAGACCCTTTATCCTTTTGGTGAGGAACCTCCAGCTGCTGCAAGTGTCGGGTCAGATACAGGGCATTGTACTCAATCATTGGTCTGATGAGGAGACTATGACCGCCCTTGATCTAGATGAGAATCCCTTCATGATAAGGTGGGCAATGTAGAAGGTCTTCCTAACTACTTTAGCTACATGGGTGTTGAATGACAGACTACTATCAACTTGGGTCCCCAGGTCCCTGATAACTTCTTCTGTGCTCAGTGGATTGCCACCTATTTGGTAGCTAGGGGTAACCTTGTTTTTCCCAAGGGTACTGACTGCATTTTTGGCATTTAACTTTAGGCCATGGCTCTGGCACCAGTTATCCGTTTCTGTGAGACCCTTCTGAAGGATATCTGTGTCAGATGTGTTTTCTACTATGGCTCAGTTTGCAGTCATCCCTCCTGTGTTTGCTTGTACTGAAAAGTAGATGCCAAACAAGAGTGGGCCCAGGACTGAGCCCTGTGGTACACCACTTGTGACAGGCTTTGAGTCTGACATGGCGCCAGCAACTCTGACCCTGTGGGTTCTGTCACTCAGCCAGTTTGCAACCCATCTTGTGATGTATGGGTTAACATTTAAGCTGATGAGTTTTTCAATGATACCCGAGTGGGGTATTGTATCGAAGGCCTTAGCCAGATCGAGGTAGGCTGTATGGACTGCCTTTCCCTCATCAATGGCTTTGGTGACTGTTTCGAAAAAGTCAACCAAGTTTAGAAGGCATGATCTGCCTTTGACAAAGCCAAACTGGGATGGATCCAAAGTCTGCAAATTCCCTATGTCTTTATTTATGAGGTCCATTATGATCCTCTCCATGGCTTTGCAGATAAGGCTTGTCAAGCGTGGGACCACAGTTGCAGTGCGCCACTCCCTGGGTACGTATCCAGAGGTAAGACTATGATTAAACAGCTGTCCTAGCTGTGGGTTTAATTCCTCGTTGAGTTGACACCATCAGGTCCCATGGATGCTGTGTTTTTGCTTTGGAGAGAGCAGTTCTCACTTTGGAGATGTTTGGGGGCTGCAATATAGATATCTCTCCTTGTGGGGGGGGAGAAGTTTGCACTGAACCTGTCAGCCAGTATGTTGGCAATGTCTGTAGGATCAGTAATCTTCACATCATTTTGAACTAGTTCTGAGCATATCTGGGAGTTTCCTCCCATGACGACATATGTATGTACTTTAGGTTCATAGATTAGTACTAAACTAACTGCCCTTGCGAGCCATTTTAAGCCTAGCCAATTATCCATTGCGAGACTCAAACCCTGCACTTTGTGCTTGCAAGGCAAACACCTTAACCATTAGGCCACCCTCCCAACCTCAAAATGCACTCGCTTGAAGTACTCCTTAAAAATGGACAACATTAACATTTGTGCTGTAACAGAGACCTGGTTCAAGGCAGCAGAAAGCACCACTGCACTACCAGGCTATAACTATTTCCACACAATTCAGCCCCAGAACTTGGACCGAAGCTCCAAAGGCAGTGGTGTTCCATACTCATAAAGGATGCACACACCTCCAGACTGGTGGCCCAACATAACGCATCAGAGATACTTTAGGTGCAGCTAACATTGAGTAAGACAGAGATTCAGGTCATAGCCTGCTATAGGTCCCCAACCATGTCCCAAGACTCACACTCTATGTTCCTAAGCACCCTGGAGAATATTAGGGTCCAAGCTAACACCCTCATACTGGGCAACTTCAACTACCCCTTCATTAACTGGGAAAACAAGTCATGTACCAATACACTTGCTCAGCGTTTTCTGGAATTCATTAATTCCAATGCCCTGGAAGAGCTCGTTCTTACCCCTACTAGAGGTAGCAACATCATTGAGCTGGTCATTACTAACATGGGTGACTGGTGCTCTACAACAATAGTCAGCTCCTCCCTGGTTAGATCTGACCACAAACTAATCACCTTGGAAATCCACATACCCCCCCCCCGCTAAGGTAACCACCATGAAAAACTTCTCCAAGGCTAATTTTGGGCTCCTAATAACAGAGGTGGCTAACTTCACGGCACCAACGCAAATGGAGATTGCCGAATCATACACCAATGCACTGTACAAACACATACACAAATGCATTGATCTCGCCATACCCAATAGAATCAAGACACTCTCCTCTAAAAAAAAGGAAGCCAATCTGGCGGTCCTCTGCCATAAACAAACTCTACAACAGAAGGAGGAAACTGATGCAGAATAAGGTGACGTCCTAAGACTGGAAAAACTCTCTTATCAGCCTCAACAAAAAGTTGTGATCCTTCATCAAATCCTCTAAACTAGCTATGAAAACAGAATTGCAGCAGATAGCAAAGACAACCACAAGGCCTTCTATAGTTATGTAAAGAATCTCCACGACAATACCCAGATTTGCTCTGAGCTACTGCACATTGGTACCGCCTATACTGAGCCAACAGATATTGCCAATATACTGGCCAACAGATTCAGTGCCACCTTTACCTCCCCAAAGGACCAATCACAATACGAGTAGATTGCCAGGCACCCAGTATTACTGCTGCACAGGTTAAAACAGAACTGTCCACGGCCAATAGTACAGCTTCTATGGGACCTGCCAATATCCCTGGCTGTGTTCTACATGAACTACAGAGTGAAGTGGCACCTTACCTGTGTGCTCTGTTCAATCACAGCCTCACGTCAGGCTTTGTCCCTACCAAATGGTGCACTGCTACAGTCATCCCTCTCAAAAAAGGAGGAGCAACTACAGGCCCTTGGAACGATCACCCCATTAGCCTGATGAGTCTGATATGCAAAGCTATGGAACACATCATCATGGGCCTAATAAACAAGGATATAGGGAATCTCCAAACTCTGGATCCCACACAGTTTGGTTTTGTGAAGGGTAGATCATGCCTGCTCAACTTGGTCAATTTCTTTGAGTCAGTCACCAGAGCTGTGGATAAAGGTAAGGTGGCTCATACAGCCTACCTTGATCTGGCCAAGGCCTTTGGTACCATTCCCCACTTAGGAATCATAGAAAAACTCACTAAGCTATGCATCAACCCCTATATCACCAGGTGGATTGCAAACTAGCTCACAGATAGACCCCACAGTGTGAAGTAGCTGACTCCATGTCAGACTGCTGACCAGTCACAAGTGGAGTCCCAGAGGGTTTGGTCCTGTGTCCTCTCCTATTTGGTATCTAGTTCTCTAAAGGCCAGGCCAACAGGAAGGGGCTCTGGCTGACAATGTTCGCAGATGACTGCAAGTTGGAAGCTATTATTAACTCCCCAAGTGATATTGACATCCTACAGAAAGGTCTCACTGATATCAACATTTGGTGTCAGAACCATGGTGTTAAGCCGTCATCCCCTTTGGGAAAAAATGATTCCCATGAATTACCCCCTCGATGGTAGTCCACTGAACACAGAAGGAGTTATGAGAGATCTGCTAACACAGGTTGACAGTAACCTCTGTTTTGGCTACCACATTGCCACTGTGGTCAGAAAGTCTATCTATGTGGCACATCTCATTACTAAGTGTTTTGCATCCAGGAAGAAAGAGGCCATTGTCTCCCTCTACTCTTTTCTCATTAGGCCAATCATTGAGTGTAATGCCCCATTTGGCATGTACCTCACTAGACACCTGCAACAACTGGAGAGGTCACAAAAAGTGTCTCACAAAGAGGATCCTAGGCCTTAAACACTTGTCCTATATGGACAGACACATACAACTCCAACTATTCTCTGTCTCATATCACCTACTTAGAGGCAATTGCTGCTTGACTTACAAAGCCATGTCTGATCCAGCTCTGTGAGAAATACTACATCTAAAGAAATCCAAACTCTCTGCACTACACACTCCAGAGACCTCAACCTCATTACCACAGTCAACAGAACTTGCTGGAGGGACAGGTTCATAACACAGAGATTGCCCATGCTATGGAATAGACTTCCCATACATGTCAAACAGAGCACCATACTGGCCCTCTTCAAGAGAAATCTTGATAAGTGGATAGGAAATAGAAAATTCACCCCAGGGATCACTCCAGTGGCTCTACTCAACAGAAGCACTGGGAACTAAGGTTGGGTGACATGATGCCAGGGTAATCCTATGGGCTAGGCTTGTAAAGGCTCCAGGGCCATTAGCATAGAACACACCTATAAACCTATGAACCTATGAAGTCACATCAGCAGCAGCAGCATCATTGATCTACAGGTTGGCTGCTGCCAGGTGGCATGACCGCAAAAGGTTCAGGTGCCCATTGGTGGGTCTAACTGATGAGTTTCAGTGGAGCCTTTAGAATAGACAGAAAGGCATGAATGCCACTGTGAAGAAATTAAACACTGTTATTTAATTTTAGATTAACCTGTGTATTATATGCCAACATGACTAGCTATGATGTTGTAAATATGTTCTTACATGTTGATTTATAATCTTTGTACCAAAGGTTTTAAAGGCTTGAACAGTGTCCTTTTTACATTTCTAACTGTGCATGTTTATTAAAAGAGATTCTAAAGGCAAGCTGTCTCAGATTCAACTGATCAGCAGATGATGTCATCGGAATTTTGACAGTTGCTATGTGTTACTGTCAGAAGCTGAAAGAGAGGAAGGAACTTTTAGAAAACATCTGCTAGCTGTTTTTCAAAATATGAAATGAAAATTAGAACTGGAACAGTTGACATACTATAAAAGAGCCTGTTGAAGACAGTTAACTGTCAGTAGTCACTCAGATGTCAGTTACCGTAGTCAGTTAACAGCATTGCAGATGTACTGTGCAGTGGATACCCCAAAAAAGGACTCAACAATAACTGTAAGCCTGCCTTTGCTCTGTTGTAGTAATTTAGTTTAGATCAGGGACAGTGTTCCTTAGTCAGATGGGAAAGTATAACTAATCAATTAGATCAGTTAGAGTTTTTCTGAATGCTTGATTTCTATCCTACAGTATATTGTTTATTGGGAATTACTGTTTCATATTTTTAATTATTTTGCTCAATATTAAATATTTTTGTTAACTTACATCGTGGCTGGTCAATCAGTGTTTTTCTTTAGTGATTTGAAAGTGATTATACTTGCTTTGATAATTACCAGGACAAGTCTGAAAGCATGGCTGCTTAGCCCATTTGCTACTATTTGTTTAAATATTTAATTTTCATAATTGGACACCTCTTTAGCAGGGCATGACGACACTCTGATTGGTGGCAGCATTACCATATTATTTTGGGGAAGGGACAGAACTGGAAATCTGGATCAGGCTTTTTCAGAAGTGTTTGGATGTGTGAGATTTAATTTATTTAATTGTGAGCGTATCAGAGGTCTTAAACAGGTATATATTGCTCTGAAGTGTGTAATAAGAAGTTACAATAAGGGTGGACATAAGTATACAGTCCAGTCCCTGGCTACAGAATGTGCACCTGTTGTGCTCTAAGTGGAAAATAAATTGTGAAATATTACTCCTGTTTAAGTAACAGTCTCACATTACAGTCAGTAGTGAGGATTTCAGCTCCTTAGTTACTGAACCAGGATAGTAAGGGACATTATATTATTTGGTGGCAGTTCAGTGGGATATTGTCTGGATGTCACATTAATTGGTGCCAGTGGTGTGGAAGTTTTAATTGGACTTCAGTAGCCCATGGATAGTTGTCATTAAGGTGTGCATTCTTGACAGCCACAAAGAAAATATATAGAATCTCAGTTCACCATAGTTTTATTTGTTTTTACTTAGTCAGGGACAGCAGGCAAAGATGTCAGCAGAAGACTATAGGAAGCTTAAGCTAACAATGACCTAGTTGCCCGAGTGTGAAGCCGCAGTACTGACGCATGCCAACCTGACTAAGGAAACAATGATTTCAGCCTTAGTTTCAGCTTCAGCTCAGACCAGCCATTCAGGGGATATCCAGTTTGGTATTGGGGATGTGCAGCCTGACAATAAAGGACAGTCCACATTTTCTTTTGAGGACCAAAGAATCTGTCTACAGTTAAGGAAACTGGAAATGGAGGGTAGGGGGAAACAGCACCAATATGAATTTGAGGCCAAATGACTTTAGACTGAAGAGATACTGTGCCTGGAAGCCCAACAATGGGAGGCTGAGGAAAGGGAGAAACAGCACTGATATGAACTGGAGGCTGAGGACAAACAGCATTGATATGAACTGGAAGCCTATCGACTGGAGGCCAGACATCTTGAACTGGAATCAGCAGAGTGACTGAGGCATTTAGAAGCTGAGGAAAATGGGAGACAGCACTGGAATGAACTGGAGATTCTTACCCTTTGAAAGGCTCATGGAGGTAATGGGGAAGGGAATAACTGGACCCCTGAATCTGTACAGGTTAGTAAACTTTTTCCGCAATACAGTGATGGGGATGTCTTTGATAGTTTTATTCACATATTGGAGAGGGTATGTAGACAGTATAATGCTGACCATGAGCTCTGCATTTGGCTCCTGCCTCCCTTACTCCAAAGTAAAGCTGTTTAGACCATGTCAATATTGTTTGATGTAGATTGTTTGAATTATGTTAAGGTTAAGAATTATCTTCTAGATTGTTTTAAATGAAAACTGAAAGCTTATAGGAAAAAGTTTTGTGAACATAAACGCAAGGCAGATGAAAGTGTATGTGATTATATTGCTGATTTAAGTACTTACTTTCACATATGGGCAAGTGTGTGTCAGATCACCACTTTTGAGGGGCTGATAGACCTTTTGGTGAAGGAACAAGCCCTCAGTACTTTGTCTGATGACATGAGAATCTGGTCAGCAGACCAAGAGTGTAAGTCTGCTGAGGAAGCTGGAGAGAAAAAGGGATTTCTACTTAGCAAGCAGAGCACAAGAAAGAGATACCCAATGCTGCACATGGATATAAGGGAACCCAAGGAGGGCAGTCTAAACCACTCCAACAGAGTACACTAGTAACTGGGGAAACTACTATTCCAAGTACACAGTTAGGGATAGATGTTTCAAGTGTAACCAGAGGGGCCACATAAGTTCATAGGTGTGTACTAGGCCATTGGCCCTGAAACATTCACAAGCCTAGCCCATAGAAGTACCCTGGCATCATGTCACCATTAGTTCCAGGAGCCTCTATCAAACAAAGCCACTGGAGTGATCCTGTAGTGAACTTTCTATTTCCTATCCACTCATCAAGATTTTTCTTAAAAAGGGCCTGTGAGGTCCTCTGCTTGACATGTATGGGAAGTCTATTCCAAAGCATGGGCAGTCTGTGGGTTATGAACCTGTCCCTCCAGCATGTTCTGTTGATTGTGGTAATGAGGTTAAGTTCCATGGCACTTGTGGTGAAGAGGGATTGGGATTTCTTTAGGTGTAACATTTCTAACAGGGCTGGGTCACACATGGCTTTGTAAGTAAAGCAGAGATCGCCTCTTAATAGATGATATGAGACAGAGAAAAGCTGGAGTTTCTGAGTCTGTCCATGTATGGCATGTGGTTAAGGCCTAGGATCCTCTTTGTGAGGTACTTTTATACCCTTTCTAGCTGCTGCAGGTGTTTAGTGAGGTACATGCCAAATGGGGCATTATACTTGATGATTGGTCTAATGAGGGAAGAGTAGAGAGATGATGACATCTTTCTTCCTGGATGCAAAATCCTTGGTAATGAGAAGTTCCACATAGAAGGACTTTCTGACCACAATGGCAAGGTGGTGGTCGAAGGATAGGATGCTGTTAACCTGCATCCCCAGATCAATTATAATGGCTTTAGTGTTCAGTGAGCTACCATCAATGTGGTAATTAGTGGGAACTGAGTTTTGCCAAAGGGAATGACAATACATTTTTTGGCATTAAGCTTAAGGCCATAGTTTAGACTCCAGTTGTTGGTCTCAGTGAGGTCTTTCTGTAGGATGTCTACATCACTTGGGGAGTTAATAATGGCTCCCAGCTTGCAATCATCAGTGAACTTGGTCAGCCAGAGGCCCTTCATGTTGGTCTGGACTTCTGAGAAGTAGATGCCAAACAGGAGAGGTCCCAGAACTGATGCCTGTGGGACTCCACTTGTGACAAATTGGCAATCTGACTTGGAGTCTGTTACTTTCACACTGTGGGTTCTATCTGTAAGCCAATTTGCAACACACCTAGTGATACAGGGGTTGATGCCTAGTTTGGTGAGTCTATCAATATTTCTTGAGTGGGGAATGGTATCAAAGGCCTTGGCCAGATCGAGGTATATTGTATAAATGGCTTGTCCTCATCCACAGCTCTAGTGACTGACTCAAAGAAATCAACCAGGTTGAGCATGCATGATCTACCCTTCACAACACCAAATTGCATGGGATCTAGAGTTTAGAAATTCCCTATATATAATTAGGCCCATGATGATGCATTCCATAGCATACATATCAGACTTGTCAGGCTAATGGGGCGATAATTCCCAGGGTCTGTAGTTGCTCTCCCTTTTTGGAGAGAGATGACTGTAGCAGTGGGACATTCTATAGGGACAAAGCCTGAGGTGAGGCTGTGATTGAACCGGGCACACAGGTGTGGTGCCAGTTCACTTTGTAGTTCATGTAGAACACAGCCAGGGGTATTGTTGGGTCCCATGGAAGTTGTATTCTTATCTTTGGACAATGTAGTTCTTACCTGTGCTGCAGTAATGCTGGGTGCCTGGCATTCTTCCGATATTGTGATTAGTCCTTTAGTGGGGGAGAGAAAGTGGTAAAGTTGGCACTGAATCTGTTGGACAGTATGTTGGTAATATTGGTTGGCTGAGTATAGGAGGTACCATTGTGCAGTAACTCAGAGCAAATCTGGGTATTGCCTTGGAGATTCTTGATATAACTGTAGAAGGCTTTGTGGTTGTTTTTAGTGTCTGCCGCACTTCTGCCTTCATAGCTAGCTTTAGAGGTTTTGATAAGGACTCTCAACTTTTTGTTGAGGCTAATAAGGGAGTTTATCCAGTCTTGGTACTTCACCTTTTTCTGCAACAGATTATTCCTTCTGTTGTAGAGTTTTTAATGGCAGGGGACCTCCAGATTGGCTTCCTTTTTTTGGAGGAGAGCGTCTTGGTTCTCTTGGGTATGGCTAGTGCCATGCATTTATGGAAGTGCCCGTACAGAGCATTGGTGTATGATTCAGAGGTCATGCACCTATTTTCCAATTGCATGGGTGCCATGAAGTTATCCACCTCTGTTTTTTGGTGCCCAGAGTCAGCTTTGGAGAAGTTTTTCATAGTGGTTACCTTTGCTGGTGGTGTGAGTGAGATGTGGATTTCCATGGTAATTAGTTTGTGGTAGGATCTAACCAGGGAGGAATTGAGTATTGGTGTTGAGCAATGGTTGCCCATGTTAGTAATAACCAGGTCAAGGATATTGCTTCCTCTAGTGGGGGTAAGAATGACCTGGTCAAGCACATTGGAATTCATGAATTCCAGGAAGCATTGGGCAAGGGTATTGGTGCATGAGTAGTTTTCCCAGTTGATGGAGGGGTAGTTGAAGTCACCCAGTATGAGAGTGTTGGGTTAGACCCTAATAGTTTCCAGGGTGTTTAGGAACATGGAGTGAGAGTCTTGAGAAATGGTTTGGGACCTATAGCAGGCTACAACCTGAATCACCGCCTTACCAACTGTTTGTTGTACCTAAAGTATCTCCAGTGCATTATGTTGAGCTATTAGTCTGGAGGTGTGCATATCCTTTATGAATATGGAGACACCACCGCCTTTGGAGCTTTGGTCCACATTCTGGGGCCTGAAGGTGTGGAATAAGTTATAGCCTGGTCGAGCAGGGGTGCTTTCTGCTGCATTAAACCAGGTCTCCGTTACAGCACAAATGTCGATGTTCTCCATTTTGAGGAGTGCTTCAAGTGAATGCATCTTGAGATTTAGACTTCTAGCATTGAGCAGCATAACCCTCAGATTGCATTTATTTATAGCTGTTACAGTGGTAATTTGGTCTTTGGAACACCACCTAAAAAAGGCACTATAGGGGTGGCAAGAGCCCTAGCCAGTATCTGGAAACCTAGGGTTGACAGATGCAGGCCATCTCTGGCAAGACATTGAGGTTTGTCAATCATGCCATCCCAAGCAGACAGATACTGGATACCCTTAGAATAGCACCAGAAACTTAGCCAGTTGCTGAAGTCAATCATTTTCTGCTTTTACTGTGGTATCATTCTGGGTGATGGTAGGCTGCTGCTCATGGCTATGGTCATACCTACCTGGGCCACATAATCCAAGAGCTCCTCCATGTCTCTTTTCATGTAGTCCATGGAGGTGCATCTCAGGTCATTCACACCCACATAGACAATGACA
This sequence comes from Protopterus annectens, assembly GCF_019279795.1. Taxonomy (NCBI): domain Eukaryota; kingdom Metazoa; phylum Chordata; order Ceratodontiformes; family Protopteridae; genus Protopterus; species Protopterus annectens. The sequence continues at coordinate 1,726,309,701 of NC_056731.1, read as the reverse complement.
GAGTCAAACTTGTACTTGCTGTGGAGTGACCTGAGTGTGTGTGTTATGTGTCAGCTCCTGGAACCCAACAGACAGCTGACTGTTACCTTCTCCTTATTCAACCTAGTGAGTGAGCAGTCAAATGGACCCTACATTACAAAACTTGGAGGAGATGGCTAAGAAAGCAACTGAGGCTCAAGGAAGAGGGGAGTCTGTATATAGGAACAGAGGTTTGTTGTATAAATGTTGGACTCCTGGAGGTGGGCTAGAAGGTGAAGTAGTATGGCAGTTGGTAGAGCCTAGACCCTACTGTGTGCCACTTCTAGCTATATTCCCTAATGTTCCTTGTGCAGGTGATATTGGGGTAGAGAAGGGAGGTTTGCTGTATAGAAAATGGAATCCTAAGGGAGGGCTGGAATGTGAAGTATTACTGCAGTTGGTAGAGCCTAGACCCTACCATCTGCTTCTTCTAGCTATAATCCCCTAATATTCCTTGTGCAGGTGATATTGAGGCAGAGAAGGAATGCTTGCTGTATAGAAAGTGGAATCCTAACAGAGGGCTGGAAGGTGAGGTAGTGTGGCAGTTGGTAGAGCCTAGACCCTACGGTCTGCCACTTCTAGCTATAGTACCTAATATTCCTTTTGCAAGTGATATTGATATAGAAAAGGTGGCAAATACTTTGCTAGAAATTTTCAACAGGGTAGGTTTTCCAAGGGTGATGCTGACTGGTCTAGGTGCCAACCTCATGTCAGATGTGCTGACTTGTTTGTGGAAGTGATGCGGGGTGAAACATTTAAAGACCACCCCCTACTATCCGCAGACTAATGGTCTTGTGGAGAGATTAAACTCTACATTAAGGACTATGCTATGGGCATTTGCAGACCAGTTTAAAAGGGCAGAACTAACCATTAAACCCAGTAAGTGCCAGGTGGGTATGGCAGAGGTCACTAACTTAGGACACAGAGTGGGGAGTGGTAATATTAGGCGTGAACCTATCAAAGTGGAAGATATTAAGTGTGGCCTGTTCCTGTTACTAAAAATCAAGAGATAGCATTTCTAGGGACAGGTGAGTACTGTGGAAAATTTGTGCACAGTTGTGGTGCAATGGCTGCAGGCATTATTGACCCAACTAGGAAAAATATACCAGATACGGTAAGGGTAGACCAAAGATTGCAAACAGACATTCCATAAACTTATGGAGATTTTGGGAGGACTCCCTGTGTTGGCCAGCCCAGATTATACTGAAGAACTTGTTGTGTGAGTAGATGCATGAAATTGTTGGGTAGGATCTGCTTCAGCCAAGTTTCCTCAGAAGGAGAAAAATGCTGCAGTGGGGTTAATAATGCCAATGCAAATGGATTACCGAGAAGAGGAGTGGGTTGATATTGCCAGGCAGACCCATTTTTCTCAAGCGTCGTTTTTCAAGGGTCACTTGAAAACTATGCTTGAGTCATGGGGGAGAAATGTGAAGAAATTACTCACTGTTATTTGTGCTAACATGTCTGGCTGAGTTTTTGTACATAATTTTAGATTAACCTGTGTATTATATGCCAACATGACTAGCTATGATATTGAAAGTACTTTCTAACATGTTGATTTATTATCTTTTTGTACAGAATGCTTTAAAGAGTTGAACAGTGCCCTTTTTACATTTCTAACTGCATGTTTGTGGAGAAAGCTTCTAAAGGCAAGTTGTCTCAGATTCAGCTGATCAGCAAATGATATCATCAGAATGTTGACAGTTGCTATGTGTTACTGTCAGAAGCTGAAAGACTGGAAGGAACTTTTAAAAAACTGCTGTTGGTTGATTTTCAAAATATGAAATGAAAAGTAGAACTGGAACAGCTGACAGTTAGGCTAGTCTATAAAAGAGCCTGCTGAAGACAATTAACTATCAGTAGTCAGTCAGTTGTCAGTCACAGTAGTCAGTTAACAGCAGTGACAGATGTACTGTGAAGCGAATACCCAAAATAAGGACTCACCAAAAACTGTAAGCCTGCTTTTGCTCTGATGCAGTAATTTAGCTTAGATCAGGGACAGTGTTCTTTACTCAGGTAGGAAAGTATAACCAATCAGATCATTTTGATTTTTTTCTGAATGTTGGATTTCTATCCTAAAGTATTGGTTTCAATTTCCTGGTGATTGATTTCTGTTAGTTTATTTGGATTTGCTGT